>NW_028270161.1:56232579-56544454 GCF_037043375.1 Chiloscyllium plagiosum
AGTTGTTGTTGATGGTGACAATTGTAACAATCACTCCAAAGAGTATTCCAGCTCTCCCAGAGGTGTCTGCTTATGAGAATTAGAGAATTCAGTGTATGCAAGCTCTTCAGAATGAGGCCAGCAAGGGTGGCCCATCAGAGGGAGCGCTGAGAGTCGGAAAATGTTTAGCCCTGTGGAAAACGAAGGGGCTGTGTCAGCAGGTTCGCACAATCCTGCCCCCTACAGGCATTCATTGACATTTGCTGTCCTGCATGGGTGGAGAAAGTGAGCAGATGTTGGAGATCAGAGTCAAAACATGTGGTGCTGGAAAAGCACAGCCAGTCAGGCAGCATCCGAGGGGCAGGAGAGTCGACGTTTCGAGCATAAGCTCTTCATCAGGAATGTCCTGCACTGATACCTGGTTACCTCATGGCTGCTGAGAATAGCCATCAGATTGTCAGTGTTGGTGTAAGCCCCCAAAACAATTTCTGTGTAAGTCTTTTCAGGCCCAAACTGATGACAATGTCTAAAGATGGAGATCTGGCTTGAAAAATTGAAACCTCAAAAGTCTACCGGATAAAGACCAACAAACCCATTTGTGTAATGATAATGTCTTTTGCCCCCTTGATTAGCACTATACCTACCACCTTACATATTGACTTCCTCCAGCAATGATACTCAGTAGCAGCAGTGTCTACCATCTAGAAGAATATACTGCAGCAAGGCTCCTTAGACAAATCTGAGACCTCTCCAATCTTGTATGACACAGTCAACAGATTTGACAGGAGCATCACCACTGTAAGATCACTGCCCTGACATGGAACCATATGCACTATAACTATAGGCACAATAGTAGCATTCAAAAAAACACCTGGATGAATATATGAATAGGAAGGGAATAGAGGGATATGGATCCTGTAAGTGAAGACCGTTTTAGTATTGAAGGGAAAAATATGTTGGTGCAGGGTTTGAAGGGCCGAAGGGCCTGTTCCTGTGCTGTATTGCTCTTGGTATGTCACTTGTTACTGAGTCAGAATCCTGCTCCCTTTCCCTAACATCCCAAATGGGGGAACTCCACTCTGCATACCTCGGTAATTCAGAAACAAGACCCAACAATGCCTTCCCAATTGTCCCAGTGGGGTGATATAAGTTATAGAATGGGCCCTTTGTAAATCAGGTCTGTAGAGAGAGAGAGAGAGAGATCTTCAATCATTTTTATTGAGATTCTGCCTGAGCAGCTCCATTACTGTGCGTGAGGGACTGGTCCCCGAGATGTACACTGAGATCAACAACAACTGTTGAAGGAGGCTCACCAGTTCAGTGAAGGACACCCATGGGCCTAGTCAAAAGCTGCAGATAAGAGCTGGCTCTGACCAGGTAATGCAGACTGGCACATTCTAAATTCTAGAATCAAATGGTGGAGATACTGAAGGCTTGACATTCACAAGTCAAAGGTGAGTGAACTTCAAAAGTTATAAACTCTCATGGGGTGATCTGAGGGCAGGTAAAGATACATACACAACATTTGACTGACCCAGACATGTCTGTTGTTTATACTCCCTATGTCTGAATTCCTGTGTGAGAATTATACTGACAGAGACTAGAATCAGTGAAATTTCACAGACTGTCCTAATTTCGGTCTGGGGAGATGCTGTCAGTCAACTATACATCATAAAATGAACATGAACTTCTTAATGTCTAGATGACATACAGCAACAAAGTTGAAGTAATTTGGTGATTTCAATAAAATAACAATGAAATGATATCACTGACCTGAACTAAGTTGGTGCTGCTGTTCAGTTTGTGTGTGAGTGTGTGTGCGTGCATGTGTGTGTGCGACTACAGGTGTGAGGGAACTAATTAGCTTCAATCCTTGTTAGTCTGGTTAGTTTTCTGGTTTCTATGGATAGCAAGGGTTAAAGGGATATGGGCCAAATGCTGGCAAATGGGATTAAATAAATTTAGGATATCTAGTTGGCATGGACCGAAGAATCTGTTTCCTTGCTGTACAAATCTATAACTCTAACACATTAAAGTTTTGTGTAGTCATTGGTATTGTCAGGACCACTGTCCAAAGGCTTCTCACCACAGAGTACACCAAAACTGAGTAAAGCCCTCGCAGGCTATATGTTAGACAGGGAGGATGTTAGTTGGGGAGTCTCGAGCGAGGGCACACAGTCTCAGGATATGGGGTAGAGGACTGAGGTGAGGAAATATTTCTTCACTCTCAGGGTAGTGAACCTGTGGAAATCTGTGGAAAACGGAAGGTTGTGGAGGCCAATTCAATGAATATAATATCAAGAGGTAGGGGAGAAACGATATCAAGAGGTAGGGGAGAAAGTTGGGATTGAGGATCTGCCATGATCAGATTGAATGGCAGAGCGGGGCTCGAAGGGCCGAATGGACTCCTCCTACTTTCTGTGTGTCAATTGTAAACAGAGCGATCCTCATCAGAGTACCAATACCTGGTTTGCATTTTATGTAAGGTTAAATTAGAATTTATAAAGGTTTATTATATTCTACGAAATAAGCACATATTTGGAGATTGGTTAAACCTTCCAGCCATGTCTTGTGGATGGATAATAAAAAATACATGGAAACAGGATTGAGCCAGTCAGTCTTGAGACTGTTCTGCCATTTGTTAGGTCATGGTCTGCCTGCACCTCAATCCCTATCAAAGGTGAACACCAATACAGTTCAAGTGGCTTAAACCTCAGCTATGTTTAACGAGGATGTGTTGGCCTTTTTTCTGTAGCTGATGTACTTCCTGCTGTGCGCCCTTGGCCTGATCCTCTGCATCTCGGCTGTGGCCTTCGCTGCTCACCATTACAACCAGATCACTACATTCAGCTGCCAGACGACTCTCGAACACTGTGTTTGCAAACAGGATCCGGACGACCTGATCGCCCGCACTTTCCACTACAACGACGTGACCGACTGCGAGTCCGTCACCACGACGATCAAACTCTACCTGCTCCTGCAGATGGTTCTCAACCTAATCTTGGCCATTGTCTGTCTTGTGGCTTGTTACGTGATGTGGAAGCACAGGTACCAAGTGTTCTTTGTTGGCCTAAGCTATCACCCTTTTAAGGGTACCAAACAGCAGCAGTCGAAAGTATAGTGTGGACATTTGCAGACCCAACATTGAGCCTGATGCACGTTTGTGAAAAGGATGAGAAATCTGTCCAGTATTCGCTACTTTTTGAACAAGTAAACTTGATTGTATAAATGAACGTGTGTGCAATTTTCAAAGCGCTTACGCAGGGAAGTGTGGTTACACTAGGTGCAGTATTTGTATTCGCTGGGTTGTGTGTTACAGTGTTGTATACCCACGCAGTCAAAAACGAGTCTGATAACACTTAGCTCTCAAAGTTCCAAGAGGGTTTCCAAAACATGGAAGCAAGGAATAAGTTTTAAAATGGTTCGCAGACTTTCACATTCAAATACTTTGCGGTACTGAGTCGTGAAAGGGGTATTGTCACGAGAGAATTGTTAGCTCACCTCTTCAGCCAGCCTCTATTCCTGACTTGCCCTGAAATCAACTAAGCAACACTGGATGTAGGACACTGCTTCCTACATGTTTGCCAGGCGTGACCCCATCTTGGTGTTTGAAGGTTTCTGAGGCCTTTTCCCCCCTTGTGAAGGGCTGTGGGTCCCGGGGAGTGGGCCCAGTGGGAAATGATGGAGGGGGGGTGAGATTGCCTGTTGTTGGGAGGGGGAGCAATGGATGGTGGGGGGTGGTTGTTGACACCTATTGTGGGGGTGGGGGGTGCTATGTATTAGAATTGCCAAGAGAGGGAGAGGATGAGGGGGTGAGAAAGAGGCAAGTGGTAAACTATTTGTAACAACTGTTTGTAACATTATATTTCAAATAAAAAGCACTTCCCTTCCCTTACGATTGTGGCCAAGATTCAGGCTGACACTATCAGGCAGATAGTATGCCCTCTATTATAAACAATGCCATTTAAAGGGGTCTCCCGCTGTTGGCACTCCATGCCAGCCAAAGCTCCAGGTGCTAGTCCCACTGGAGCACATGATGTGCAGTTTGGGAATCCCTGTTATAGGGTTACTATGCAATACAGAAGTGTGTGTCCCATCCTGCAAATACTCCTCTCCCCATTTTGAATCGTTTCCACCAGTTTGTGCTTTCCTGGCAAGACAGGATGTGCTGATGACATGTTAGTGGGACTTTGACACAGTGAGCCCTGGGCTAGCAGCTCTGATGATTCTCCATTAGTTTATCCCACCCTTCCTGGGGGGAGCAGTTGGAGTAGTAGAACCAGGATTGGAAATTCAGTGACCAGGCATAGATGGCACTTCTGTGTTGCATAGTCACCCTAGAACAGGGATTCTGTTGCACAGTGTAAAATGCCCAGCTACTATAGTAATTGAGGTATCTCTGATTGGTATTGGATATCGAATCAGTTAACAAACCACTCACAAGTCAACAATGCTCTTTTCAGTTGCTGAATGGTTGCATTGATAATTATTCATTAGATTTGATTTGATTATGGTACATTGAAAACGTTGCTCATCAAAGAACGGCTAAATGCAAAGTCTTAGTTCAAGGTCCACTTATAATTTGAGATAGCTGCTAAAGCACTTCCACTGATTTAGAATGTGCCTTCACATGATCACAGTTTGCGCCTTGCAATTTTGGAAATGCACGTAAACTTGTATACCGGTATATCTTAGAAAGAAGCAGCAATTTTTCTCTCTCTGTCTCTCTCTCGCACGCGCACACACACACACACACACACACACACATACACACACAGACACCCAGACAGATACAGTCATACACACACACCCAGATACAATCACACACTTAGACACAGACACACCCACCCAGATACAGTCACACACACACACAGATACAGTTACACAGACAGTCTCTCTCACACACACACACACCCAGACAGATACAGTCACACACTTAGACACAGACACACCCACCCAGATACAGTCACACACACACATTCACACAGACAGATAGTCTCTCACACACATACACCCACCCAGACAGATACAGTCACACGCACACACAGAGACAGATACAGTCACACACACAAGCACAACAGAGGCACACATGGACAGTCCCACAGTGACACGCACAGAAACGCTCAAACACATACATACAAACAAAGGCAAACATAAACAAAGACACAAACACATATGCTACAAATGTAGATGCACTTTCACACAAAGAAACATGCAAATGTATATACTCAGATAGATATGCAGCGATAGAGTCTGTAACCCTGTTGCAGAGACCTGTCTCTTCCTCTGGTCGTGTCTGGTTGAAGGGAGGAAGTGGCAGACAGACTTGACTGAGCAAACCAAAGGGGCAACATTCAACAGATAAAGTAGTGGATCAATGGCCAAATCAGCATAAGGTCAATAACCACCTTCAAGAGAATGGTAACTCGAGCAGAGTAATTTTATTAATAACTCTGCCTAGTCCTAGTTTTTAAAAAGAGTCAAGGGGTTTAGTTTACAAGTTGGGAAGAGGCACTGGCTGTGGAGGGGGAGGGGGTATCAACAGCAGTGACAATTTCATTCTGTTTTTTAAGTGAGGTTCCAACATAAGTTAACAAAATTAATATAAATCAGGAGAAAAAGGTTTGCACACCACAAATTATGCAAAATAAAACTCTCTTGTGGTCACGCAGTTACTATGTACTGAAATGTTTAATACAAAACCACTCTGACAGTAACTTAATTTTATTACACTTTCAACAACTGAGTCACATTGATTTGGAATTTGTGTTCTGTTGTGTGTTGTGTATTCTGTGTAATGGGATGGGAATGTGTTTTTTTGTTGCATGTTCCCAATACCTCCTTCAAATATAAAACACCGCAAAAGCGTGACACTGCTTGCGGTTAATTTACAAACAGTTGCCTGAATACCTTGGTCCTCTTTGTATTGAAGGGCTTATGCCCGAAACGTTAATTCTGCTGCTCCTCGGATGCTGCCTGACCTTTTGTACTTTCCCAGCACCACACTTTCGACTCTGATCTCCAGCATCTGCAGTCCTCACTTTCTCCTTTGTAATGATACTTGCATGATATATTTAGTAATATTTAAGATAATACTCTACCAGAGCTTTTTCTGGACTTTTTGTGTAACCATTCACATCTGTTGAAGCAATTTTATATGTAATGTTTGTGTTAAAAAGGTTTATTTTCTCTCTACAGAATTTATAAAAATAAAAATTCTACAAATGCATACGTTAGCTGTTGGACTTACTTTGCTTCTGATTTCTGTCATTGTCTTTTGATGTAATGTTTGTCAGGCTCATTGGGAAACCTATTAAGGACTTGTAATGCAAAGCTACTGTTTAAAACTGAATTGGCTCAGGATTCTGTCACAGACTCTCCTCACCCCACAGCTCGATATGTGGGATGATCATGTGGGAACAAGTCATATATTCCAGAGTGAAACCGGGTTTGTTAGATCCTAACTTGGTTTTCTGTTAACTGTGGAGGTCAGCTACTGAACACATTCACAAGAGGCTGCCAGTGTACTTTCGTATAAAGTGTTGACTAAACAAAAAAATTATATCACACTAGGCACAAAGAAAGGCTGGAAAGATTTCAAAGGTGGATTGGCCATGGGAAATTGCCCACAGTGTCCAGAGATGCGCAGGAAATAGAGTTACAGGGATAGGGTAGGGAGGTGGGACTGAGTGGAGGGTCGGTGTGCACTCAATGGGCTGCTTCCACATGGTAGGGATTTGACGATAAGAAAAATGGGTGAAAAAAATCATGCTAAGTCTCCGAACTCAGACTCAGGCTAATACAATTGCGACGAATTTCCTTTCAGTGATTTTGTTACAGTAAAAAGGTGCTTTTTCCCTTCATCCAATGTGTCCCTCTGAGATACCTGACACAATCTGCAAACCAACACAAAATTATATATAAATTCACAGAAAACCTATATGATTTCCCAGCAGCATTTACTCCACACACCGATATACCCACTCACCGATATACCCACTCACCGATATACCCACACACCGATATACCCACACACCGATATACCCACACACCGATATACCCACACACCGATATACCCACACACCGATATACCCACTCACCGATATACCCACTCACCGATATACCCACACACCGATATACCCACACACCGATGTACCCACACACCGATGTACCCACACACCGATGAAACCACACACTGATATACCCGCACATTGATATACACACACTGATATACCCACATGTCGATATACCCACACACTGATATACCCGCACACTGATATACCCGCACACCGATATACCCGCACACCGATATACCCACACACCGATATACCCACACATCGATATCCCCACACGCCGATATCCCCACACGCCGATATCCCCACACGCCGATATCCCCACACGCCGATATCCCCACACGCCGATATCCCCACACGCCGATATCCCCACACGCCGATATCCCCACACGCCGATATCCCCACACGCCGATATCCCCACACGCCGATATCCCCACACGCCGATATCCCCACACGCCGATATCCCCACACGCCGATATCCCCACACGCCGATATCCCCACACGCCGATATCCCCACACGCCGATATCCCCACACGCCGATATCCCCACACGCCGATATCCCCACACGCCGATATCCCCACACGCCGATATCCCCACACGCCGATATCCCCACACGCCGATATCCCCACACGCCGATATCCCCACACGCCGATATCCCCACACGCCGATATCCCCACACGCCGATATCCCCACACGCCGATATCCCCACACGCCGATATCCCCACACGCCGATATCCCCACACGCCGATATCCCCACACGCCGATATCCCCACACGCCGATATCCCCACACGCCGATATATCCACTCACTGATATACCCACACAATGATATACCCGTATACCGATATACGCACACTGAAATACTCATGCACAGATATACACACACATTGATATGCCCACACCCCGATGTACCCACACCCCGATGTACCCACACCCCGATGTACCCACACCCCGATGTACCCACACCCCGATGTACCCACTCACTGATATACCCACACACCGATATACCCACACACCGATGTACCCACACACCGATGAGCCCACACACCGATGAGCCCACACACCGATGAAACCACACACCGATGAAACCACACACCGATATACCCGCACATTGATATACACACACTGATATACCCACATGTCGATATACCCACACACTGATATACCCGCATACCGATATCCCCACACGCCGATATCCCCACACGCCGATATCCCCACACGCTGATATCCCCACACGCTGATATCCCCACAAACCGATATACCCATATACCGATATACCCACTCACTGATATACCCACACAATGATATACCCATATACCGATATACGCACACTGAAATACCCATGCACAGATATACCCACACATTGATATGACCACACACCGATAAACCCACACACCGATATGCCCACACACCGATGTACCCACACACCGATGTACCCTCACACCGATATACCCTCACACCGATATACCCACACACTGATATACCCGCACGTTAAAATACACACACTGATATACCCACACGTCGATATTCCACACACTGATATACCCACACACCGATATACCCACACACCGATATACCCACACACCGATGAAACCACACACCGATGAAACCACACACCGATATACCCACACACCGATATACCCGCACATTGATATACGCACACTGATATACCCACACGTCGATATCCCACACACTGATATACCCACACACCGATATACCCGCACACTGATATACCCGCACATTGATATACACACACTGATATACCCACATGTCGATATACCCACACACTGATATACCCACACACTGATATCCTCACACACCGATGTATCCACACATTGATATGCACACACTGATATACCCACACACTGATATACCCACACATCGATATACCCACGCGCCGATATTCCCACACAATGATATACCCACACACCGATATACCCACACATTGATATGCCCACACGCCGATGTACCCACACACCGATGTACCCACACACCGATGTACCCACACACTGATATACCCATATACTGATATACTCACACCGATATACCCGCACACCGATATACCCACACAACAATATACCCACACAATGATATACCCAAATACCGATATACCCACACTGATATACCCACGCACAGATTTACACACACACTGATATGCCCACACACTGATATGCCCACACACCGATATGCCCACACAGATATACGCCCACCGCGACAAACTCACACACTGATATATCCACACACCAATGTACCACACACTGATGTACCCACACACCGATATACCCACACAATGATATACCCACACACCGATGCGCCCACACACCGATATACCCACTCACTGATATACCCACACAATGATATACCCATATACCGATATACCCACGCCCAGATATACACAAACACTGATATGCCCACACACTAATATACGCACACCCCGATATACCCACACAATGATATACCCACACACCGATGCACACACACCAATATACCCACACACCGATATACCCACACAACGATATACCCAACACACTGTTATACCCACGCACCAATATACCCACACCCTGATATACCCCACAAACCGATATACCCACACACCGATATACTCACACACTGATATACCCACACAACGATATACCCAACACACTGTTATACCCACACACCGAATTACCTGCACACTGATATATCCACACACTGATATGCCCACACAACGATATATCCAACACACCGATATACCCACACACCAATATACCCACACACTGATATACCCCACAAACCGATATACCCACACACCGATATACTCACACACCGATATGCCCACACCAATATACATGCACACCAATATACCCACACACTGATGTACCCCACAAACCGATCTACCCACACACCGAGACACCCACACTGATATACCCACACACCCGATATACCCACACACTGATATACCCACACTGATATACCCGCACACTAATATTCCCGCACACCGATATACACACACCCCGATATACCCACACACTGATGTAGCCTCACACCAATGTACCCACACACCGATGTACCCACACACTGATGTACACACACACTGATGTACCCACACACCGATATACCCTACACACCGATATATCCACACATTGATATATCCACACATTGATATGCACACACTGATATACCCACACGTCAATATACCCACACACTGATATACTCATACACCAATATTCCCACACACTGATATACCAACACACCGATATACACACTGACTGACATACCCACACAACGATATAGCCACACACTGATATACCCACACTGATATACTCACACACAGATATACACACACAATGATCTGCCCACACGCCGATATACCCACACACTGATATACCCACACGCCGATGCACACACACCGATATACCCACATACCGATATGCCCATACACCGATATACCCACACACCGATATGCCCCACAAACTGATATATCCAAACACCAATATACCCACACACCGATACACCCACATTGATATACCTGCGCACCAATATACCCATACACCGATATCCCCACACACTGATATACACACTCCCCGATATACCCACACACCGATGTATCCATAGACCGATGTATCCACACACCGATGTACCCACACACCGATATACCCACACACCGAGATACCCACACATTGATATACCCACGCACCGATATACCCACAAACCGATGTATCCACACACCAATGTACCCACACACCGATATTCCCACACACTGATATACCCACACACCGATATACCCACACACCGACATACCCGCACACTGATATACTCGCACACTGATATACTCGCACACTCATATACTCGCACACTGATATACCCCACACACCGATATACCCACACACCGATATACCCACACACTGATATACCCACACACCGATATACCCACACACCGATATACCCACACACCGATATACCCACATACCAACATACCCACTCACTGATATACCCACACACCGATATACCCCACACACCGATATACCCACACACCGAGATACCCACACACCGAGATACCTACACACTGATATACCCGCACACCGATATACCCACACACCGATATACCCGCACACCGAGATACCCGCACACTGATATACTCGCACACTGATATACCCACACACTGATATACCCACACACCGAGATACCCACACACCGAGATACCCAGACACTGATATACCCACACACCTATATACCCCACACATCGATATACCCACACACTGATAAACCCACACCGATATGCCCACACGCCGAGATGCCCACACACCGATATACCCACACACCGATATACCCACATACCGATATACCCACACACCGAGATACCCGCACACTGATATACCCACACACTTATATGCCCACACGGATATACCCACACACCGATATGCCCACACACTGATATACCCCACACACCGATATACCCACACACCGAGATACCCACACACTGATATACCACACACTGATATACCCACAAACCGATATATCCACACACCGAAATACCCGCACACTGATATACTCTCACACCGATGTATCCACACATTGATATGCACACACTGATATACCCACACACTGATATACCCACACACCGATATACACCACACACCGATATACACCACACACCGATATACCCACACACCGAGATACCCAAACACCGATATACCCACACACCGATATACCCACACACCAATACACCCACACTGATATACCCACACACTGATATACTCACACACCGATGTATCCACACATTGATATGCACACACTGATATACCCACACACCGATATACACCACACACCGATATACACCACACACCGATATACCCACACACCGAGATACCCAAACACCGATATACCCACACACCAATACACCCACACTGATATACCTGCGCACCAATATACCCATACACCAATATCCCCAGACACTGATATACACACACCCCAATATATCCACACACCAATGTATCCACACACCAATGTACCCACACACTGATATACCCATACACCGATGTATCCACACACTGATGTACCCACACACCGATATACCCACACACCGATATACCCACACATTGATATGCACACACTGATATACCCATACGTCAATATACCTTCACACCGATATCTCCGCACACCGATATCCACACACCCCGATATATCCACACACAAATGTACCCACACACTGATATACACACACCCCGATATATCCACACACCAATTTACCCACACACTGATATACCCATACACCGATGTATCCACACACCGATGTACCCACACACGATATACCCACATACCGATATACCCACACTCCGAGATACCCGCACACAGATATACCCACACACTTATATGCCCACACTGATATACCCACACACCGATATGCCCACACACTGATATACCCCACACACCGATATACCCACACACCGAGATACCCACACACTGATAAACCCACACACTGATATGCCCACACACCGATATACCCACACACCGATATACCCACATACCGATATACCCACTCACTGATATACCCACACACCGATATACCCCACACACCGATGTACCCACACACGATATACCCACATACCGATATACCCACACTCCGAGATACCCGCACACAGATATACCCACACACTTATATGCCCACACTGATATACCCACACACCGATATGCCCACACACTGATATACCCCACACACCGATATACACCACACACCGATATACCCACACACCGAGATACCCACACACCGATATACCCACACACCGATATACCCACATACCGATATACCCACTCACTGATATACCCACACACCGATATACCCCACACACCGATATACCCACACACCGATATACCCACACACCGAGATACCTACACACTGATATACCCACACACCGATATACCCACACACCGAGATACCCGCACACTGATATACTCGCACACTGATATACCCACACACT
Organism: Chiloscyllium plagiosum; assembly: GCF_037043375.1. Lineage (NCBI taxonomy): Eukaryota > Metazoa > Chordata > Chondrichthyes > Orectolobiformes > Hemiscylliidae > Chiloscyllium > Chiloscyllium plagiosum. Next base: position 56,245,588 of record NW_028270161.1, read on the forward strand.
GATATACCCACACACCGATATACCCACACACCGAGATACCCACACACTGATATACCCACACACCTATATACCCCACACATCGATATACCCACACACTGATAAACTTACACACTGATATGCCCACACCGATATGCCCACACACCGATATGCCCACACACTGATATACCCCACACACCGATATACCCACACACCGATATGCCCGCACACTGATATACCCACACACTGATATACTCACACTGATATACTCTCACACTGATATATTCACACACTGATATACCCACACACCGATATACACCACACGCCGATATACCCACACACCGAGATACCCAAACACCGATATACCCACACACCGAGATACGCACACACCGATATACCCACACACCGAGATACCCAAACACCGATATACCCACACACTGATATACCCACACACCGATATACCCACACTCCGATATACCCATATACCGATATACCCACACACCGAAATACCCGCACACTGATATACCCACACACTGATATACTCACACACCGAGATACCCAAACACCGATATACCCACACACCGATATACCCACACACTGATATACTCACACACCGATATACCCATATACCGATATACCCTCACACCGAAATACCCGCACACTGATATACCCACACACTGATATACCCACACACTGATATACTCACACTGATATACCCACACACCGATATACACCACACACCGATATACACCACACACCAATATACCCACACACCGAGATACCCACACACTGATATACCCACACACCGATATACCCACACACCGATATACACCACACACCGATATACACCACACACCGATATACCCACACACCGAGATACCCAAACACCGATATCCCCACACACTGATATACACACACCCCGATATATCCACACACCAATGTACCCACAAACCGATGTACCCATACACCGATGTATCCACACACCGATGTACCCACACACCGATGTACCCACACACCGATATACCCACACATTGATATGCACACACTGATATACCCATACGTCAATATACCTTCACACCGATATCCCCGCACACCGATATCCACACACCCCGATATACCCACACACCGATGTACCCACACATTGATATACTCAGACACCGATATACCCACACACCGATGTACCCACACACCGATATACCCACACACCGAGATACCCACACACCGATATACCCATACACCGAGATACCCATATACCGATATACCCACACACCGAAATACCCGCACACTGATATACCCACACACTGATATACTCACACACCGAGATACCCAAACACCGATATACCCACACACCGATATACCCACACACTGATATACTCACACACCGATATACCCATATACCGATATACCCACACACCGAAATACCCGCACACTGATATACCCACACACTGATATACCCACACACTGATATACTCACACTGATATACCCACACACCGATATACAACACACACCGATATACACCACACACCGATATACACCACACACCGATATGCCCACACACCGAGATAGCCACACACTGATATACCCACACACCGATATACCCACACACCGATATACACCACACACCGATATACACCACACACCGATATACCCACACACCGAGATACCCAAACACCGATATCCCCACACACTGATATACACACACCCCGATATATCCACACACCAATGTACCCACACACCGATTTACCCACACACCGATATACCCATACACCGATGTATCCACACACTGATACACCCACACACTGATATGCCCACACACCGATATCCCCACACACCGATATACCCACACACCGATATACCCAGACACTGATATACCCACACATCGCTATATCCACATTCTGATATACTCCACACGCTGTTATACCCACACACTGATATACCTCATACACCGATATACCCACACACTGATATACCCACTGACTGATATACCCACACACTGATATACCCACACTGATATACCCACACACCGATATACCCACACACCGATATACCGACACACTGATAAACCCACACACTGAGATACCCAAACACCGATATCCCCACACACTGATATACACACACCCCGATATATCCACACACCAATGTACCCACAAACCGATGTACCCACACACCGATATACCCATACACCGATGTATCCACACACCGATGTACCCACACACCGATATACCCACACACCGATATACCCACACATTGATATGCACACACTGATATACCCATACGTCAATATACCTTCACACCGATATCCCCGCACACCGATATCCACACACCCCGATATACGCACAAACCGATGTATCCACACACCAATGTACCCACACACCGATGTACCCACACATTGATATACTCAGACACCGATATACCCACACATCAATATACCCACACACCGAGATACCCACACACTGATATACCCACACACTGATATGCCCACACCGATATACCCACACACCAATATACCCACACACCGATATACCCCACACATCGATATACCCACACACCGTGATACCCACACACTGATATACCCATACACTGATATACCCACACACCGATATACCCACACACCGATATACCCACACACTGAGATACCCACACACTGATATACCCACACACCGATATACTCACACACCGATATACCCATATACCGATATACCCACACATCAATATACCCACACACCGAGATACCCACACACTGATATACCCACACACTGATATGCCCACACCGATATACCCACACACCAATATACCCACACACCGATATACCCCACACATCGATATACCCACACACCGTGATACCCACACACTGATATACCCACACACTGATATACACCACACACCGATATACCCACACACCGAGATACCCAAACACCGATATCCCCACACACTGATATACACACACCCCGATATATCCACACACCAATGTACCCACACACCGATGTACCCACACATTGATATACTCAGACACCGATATACCCACACACCGATGTACCCACACACCGATATACCCACACACCGAGATACCCACACACCGATATACCCATACACCGAGATACCCATATACCGATATACCCACACACCGAAATACCCGCACACTGATATACCCACACACTGATATACTCACACACCGAGATACCCAAACACCGATATACCCACACACCGATATACCCACACACTGATATACTCACACACCGATATACCCATATACCGATATACCCACACACCGAAATACCCGCACACTGATATACCCACACACTGATATACCCACACACTGATATACTCACACTGATATACCCACACACCGATATACACCACACACCGATATACACCACACACCGATATACACCACACACCGATATGCCCACACACCGAGATACCCACACACTGATATACCCACACACCGATATACCCACACACCGATATACACCACACACCGATATACACCACACACCGATATACCCACACACCGAGATACCCAAACACCGATATCCCCACACACTGATATACACACACCCCGATATATCCACACACCAATGTACCCACACACCGATTTACCCACACACCGATATACCCATACACCGATGTATCCACACACCGATGTACCCACACACCGATATACCCACACACCGATATACCCACACATTGATATGCACACACTGATATACCCATACGTCAATATACCTTCACACCGATATACCCACACACCGATATTCCCACACACCGATGTACCCACACACTGATATACCCACATACCGATATACCCACACTCCGAGATACCCGCACACAGATATACTCGCACACTGATATATTCACACACCGATATACCCCACACACCGATATACCCACACACTGATAAACCCACACACTGATATACCCACACACCGATATACCCACATACCGATATACCCACATACCGAGATATCCACACACTGATACACCCACACACTGATATGCCCACACACCGATATACCCACACACCGATATACCCACACACCGATATACCCACACACCGATACACCCACATACCGATATACCCACATACCGAGATATCCACACACTGATACACCCACACACTGATATGCCCACACCGATATACCCACACACCGATATACCACACACATTGATATACCCACACACCGAGATACCCACACACTGATATACCCACACACTGATATACCCACACACCGATATACCCATATACCGATATACCCACACACCGAAATACCCGCACACTGATATACTCACACACTGATATACTCACACTGATATACTCACACACCGATGTATCCACACGTTGATATGCACACACTGATATACCCACACACCGATATACCCACACACCGATGTACACCACACACTGATATACCCACACTCCGAGATACCCAAACACCGATATACCCACACACCGAGATACCCACACACTGATATACCCACACACTGATATAGTCACATGCCGATATACCCTCACTCTGATATACCCACAAAGTGATATAGTCACACACCGATATGCCCACACTCAGATATGCCCACACAGATATACCGACACTGATATACCCACACACCGATATACCCCACACACTGATATGCCCACACAGATATACCCACACTGACATACCCACACACCGATATACCCACACACCGATATACCCAGACACTGATATACCCACACATCGCTATATCCACATTCTGATATACTCCACACGCTGTTATACCCACACACTGATATACCTCATACACCGATATACCCACACACTGATATACCCACTGACTGATATACCCACACACTGATATACCCACACTGATATACCCACACACCGATATACCCACACACCGATATACCGACACACTGATAAACCCACACACTGATATGCCCACACCGATATGCCCACACATCAATATACCCACACACTGATATTCCCACACACTGATATACCCACACACCGATATACCCACACACCAATATACTCACACACCGATATACCCCACACACCGATATACCCCACACACCGATAAACCCACACACCGATATACCCACACACTGATATACCCACACACTGATATACTCACACACCGATATACCCACACACCGATATACCCACACACCGATATACTCACACACACCAAGATACCCACACACTGTTACACCCACACAATGATATACCCACACACCGATATACCCACACAATGATATACCCACACACCGATTTACCCCACACAACGATATACCCACACACCGAGATACCCACACACTGATATACCCACACACTAATATACCCTCACACTGATATACTCACACTCCAATGTATCCTCACATTGATATGCACACACTGATATACCCACACACTTATATGCCCACACCGATATACCCACACATTGATATACTCACACACCAATATACCCCACACACCGATATACCCACACACTGATATACCCACACACCGAAATACCCGCAGACTGATATACCCACGCACTGATATACTCACACTCCAATGTATCCTCACATTGATATGCACACTGACTGATATACCCACACACTGATATACCCACATGGATATAGCCACACATTGATATACTCACACACCGATATACCCCACACACCGATATACCCACACAGCGAGATACCCACACACTGATATACCCACACACTGATACACTCACACACCGATATACCCATATACCGATATACCCACACACTGATATACCCACACACTGATATACCCACACAATGATATAGCCACACACCAATATACTCACACACTGATATACCCACACACTGATATAGTCACACACCGAAATGCCCACACTCTGATATACCCACACACCGATATACTCACACACCGATATACTCACACACCGATATACCCCACACACCGATATACCCACACACTGAGATACCCACCCACTGATATACCCACACACTGATATACTCACACACTGATATACTCACACACCGATATACCCATATACCGATATACCCACACACTGATATACCCACACACTGATATACCCACACACTGATATAGTCACACACCGATATGCCCACACTCTGATATATCCACACACCGATATACTCACACACCGATATACCCCACACACTGATATGCCCACACAGATATACCCACACTGATATACCCACACACCGATAAACCCACACACCGATATACCCACACACCGATGTACCCACACAACGATATACCCACACACCGATATACCCACACACCGATATACTCACACACTGATATACCCACACACCGATATAACAATATACCGATATACCCACACACCGAAATACCCGCACACTGATATACCCACACACTGATATACTCACACACCGATGTATCCACATATTGACATACTCAGACACCGATATACCCACACACCGATATTCCCACACACTGATATACCCACACACTGATATACCCACACACCGATATTCCCACACACTGATATACCCATACACTGATATACCCACACACCGATATACCCACACACTGATATACTCACACACCGATGTATCCACATATTGACATACCCACACACCGATATTCCCACACACTGATATACCCACACACTGATATACCCACACACCGATATACCCACACACCGAGATACCCGCACACAGATATACTCGCACACTGATATACCCACACACTGATATACCCCACACACCGATATACCCCACACACCGATATACCCACACACCGAGATACCTACACACTGATAAACCCACACACTGATATACCCACACACTGATATACCCCACACACCGATATACCCACACACCGATATACCCACACACTGATATACCCCACACACCGATATACCCCACACACCGATATACCCACACACTGATAAACCCACACACTGATATGCCCACACCGATATGCCCACACACCGATATACCCACATACCGATATACCCACACACTGATAAACCCACACACTGATATGCCCACACACCGATATGCCCATACACCGATATACCGACACACTGATATACCCACCCCCCGTATACCCACACACCGATATACCCACCCACCGATATACCCACATACCGAGATATCCACACACTGATATACCCACACACTAATATGCCCACACCGATATACCCACACACCGATATACCACACACACTGATATACCCACACACCGAGATACCCACACACTGATATACCCACACACTGATATACCCACACACCGAGATACCCATACACCGATATCCCCACACACTGATATACCACACACACTGATATACCCACACACCGAGATACCCACACACTGATATACCCACACACCGAGATACCCATATACCGAGATACCCACACACTGATATACCCACACACTGATATAGTCACACACCGATATGCCCACACTCTGATATACCCACACACCGATATACTCACACACTGATATACCCCACACACTGATATGCCCACACAGATATACCCACACTGATATACCCACACACCGATATACCAATACACCGATATACCCAGACGCTGATATTCCCACACACCGATATATCCACATGCTGATATACCCCACACGCTGTTATACCCACTGACTGATATACCCATACACTGATATACCCACACACTGATATACCCACACACCGATATACCCACACACCGATATACCCACACACTGAGATACCCACACACTGATATACCCACACACTGATGTACTCACACACCGATATACCCATATACCGATATACCCACACACCGATATACCCACACACCGAGATACCCACACACTGATATACCCACACACTGATATGCCTACACCGATATACCCCACACACCGATATACCCACACACCGTGATACCCACACACTGATATACCGACACACTGATATACCCACCCCCCGTATACCCACACACCGATATACCCACCCACCGATATACCCACATACCGAGATATCCACACACTGATATACCCACACACTAATATGCCCACACCGATATACCCACACACCGATATACCACACACACTGATATACCCACACACCGAGATACCCACACACTGATATACCCACACACTGATATACCCACACACCGAGATACCCATACACCGATATCCCCACACACTGATATACCCACACACTGATATACCCACACACCGATATACCCACACACCGATATACCCACACACTGAGATACCCACACACTGATATACCCACACACTGATGTACTCACACACCGATATACCCATATACCGATATACCCACACACCGATATACCCACACACCGAGATACCCACACACTGATATACCCACACACTGATATGCCTACACCGATATACCCACACACCGATATACCCCACACACCGATATACCCACACACCGTGATACCCACACACTGATATACCCACACACTGATATACCCACACACCGATTCACACACCGAAATACCCGCACACTGATATACCCACACACCGAGATACCCACACACTGATATACCCACTCACTGATATACCCACACACCGATATACCCATATACCGATATACCCACACACTGAAATACCCGCACACTGATATACCCACACACTGATATACTCACACTGATACACTCACACACCGATGTATCCACACACCGAAATGCGCACATAGATATACCCACACGTCAATATACCCACACACTGATATACCCACACACTGATAAACCCACACACTGATATGCCCACACCGATATGCCCATACACCGATATACCCACACACTGATATACCCACACACCGATATACCCACACACCGATATACCCACACACCGATATACCCACATACCGAGATATCCACACACTGATATACCCACACACTGATATGCCCACACCAATATACCCACACACAGATATACCCACACACCGATATACCACACACACTGATATACCCACACACCGAGATACCCATATACCGAGATACCCACACACCGATATACTCACACACTGATATACCCCACACACTGATATGCCCACGCAGATATACCCACACTGATATACCCACACACCGATATACCAATACACCGATATACCCAGACGCTGATAATCCCACACACCGATATATCCACATGCTGATATACCCCACACGCTGTTTTACCCACACACTGATATACCCACTGACTGATATACCCATACACTGATATACCCACACACCGATATACCCACACACTGATATACCCACACACTGATATACCCACACACCGAGATACCCACACACTGATATACCCGCACACTGATATACCCACACACCGAGATACCCATATACCGAGATACCCACACACTGAGATACCCACACACTGATATACCCACACACTGATATACCCACACACTGATATACTCACACACCGAAATACCCATATACCGATATACCCACACACCGATATACCCACACACCGAGATACCCACACACTGATATGCCCACACACTGATATGCCCACACCGATATACCCACACACCAATATACCCACACACCGATATATCCCACACATCGATATACCCACACACCGTGATACCCACACACTGATATACCCACACACTGATGTACCCACACACCGATATACCCATATACCGATATACCCACACACTGAAATACCCGCACACTGATATACCCACACACTGATATACTCACACTGATACACTCACACACCGATGTATCCACACACCGAAATGCGCACACAGATATACCCACACGTCAATATACCCACACACTGATATACCCACACACTGATAAACTCACACACCGATATGCCCACACTCTGATATACCCACACCGATATACTCACACACTGATATACCCCACACACTGATATGCCCACACTGATATGCCCATACACCAATATACCCACACACTGATATACCCACCCACCGATATACCCACACACCGATATACCCACACACTGATATGCCCACACCAATATACCCACACACTGATATACCCACACACCGATATGCCACACACACTGATATACCCACATACCGAGATACCCACACACTGATATACCCGCACACTGATATACCCACACACCGAGATACCCATATACCGAGATACCCACACACTGATATATCCACACACTGATATAGTCACACACCGATATGCCCACACTCTGATATACCCACACTGATATACCCACACACCGATATACCCACACACCGATATACCCACACACCGATATACCCACATACCGAGATATCCACACACTGATATACCCACACACTGATATGCCCACACCAATATACCCACACACTGATATACCCACACACCGATATGCCACACACACTGATATACCCACATACCGAGATACCCACACACTGATATACCCGCACACTGATATACCCACACACCGAGATACCCATATACCGAGATACCCACACACTGATATATCCACACACTGATATAGTCACACACCGATATGCCCACACTCTGATATACCCACACTGATATACCCACACACCGATATACAAATACACCGATATACCCAGACGCTGATATTCCCACACACCGATATATCCACATGCTGATATACCCCACACGCTGTTATACCCACACACTGATATACCCCATACACCGATATCCCCACACACTGATATACCCACATACCGAGATATCCACACACTGATATACCCACACACTGATATGCCCACACCAATATACCCACACACTGATATACCCACACACCGATATGCCACACACACTGATATACCCACATACCGAGATACCCACACACTGATATACCCGCACACTGATATACCCACACACCGAGATACCCATATACCGAGATACCCACACACTGATATATCCACACACTGATATAGTCACACACCGATATGCCCACACTCTGATATACCCACACTGATATACCCACACACCGATATACAAATACACCGATATACCCAGACGCTGATATTCCCACACACCGATATATCCACATGCTGATATACCCCACACGCTGTTATACCCACACACTGATATACCCCATACACCGATATCCCCACACACTGATATACCCACTGACTGATATACCCATACACTGATATACCCACACACCGATATACCCACACACCGATATACCCACACACTGAGATACCCACACACTGATATACCCACACACTGATATACTCACACACCGATATACCCATATACCGATATACCCACACATCAATATACCCACACACCGATATACCCACACACCAATATACCCACACACCGATATACCCCACACATCGATATACCCACACACCGTGATACCCACACACTGATATACCCACACACTGATATACCCACACACCGATATACCCATATACCGATACACACACCGAAATACCCGCACACTGATATACCCACACACCGAGATACCCACACACTGATATACCCACTCACTGATATACCCACACACCGATATACCCATATACCGATATACCCACACACTGAAATACCTGCACACTGATATACCCACACACTGATATACTCACACTGATACACTCACACACAGATGTATCCACACACCGAAATGCGCACACTGATATACCCACACGTCAATATACCCACACACTGATATACCCCCACACTGATATGTCCACACACCAATATGCCCACACACTGATATACCCACTGACTGATATACCCACACACTGATGTACCCACACACTGATATACCCACACACCGATATCCCCACACACTGATATACCCACTGACTGATATACCCACACACCAATATACCCACACACCAATATACCCACACACCGATATACCCACACACCGAGATACCCACACACTGATATACCCACACACCGATATACCCATATACTGATACACCCACCCACCGAAATACCCGCACACTGATATACCCACACACCGATATGCCCACAGACTGATATACCCACACACTGATATATCCACACACCGATATATCCACACACCGATATACCCACACACAGAGATACCCACACACCGATACACCCACACACCGAGATACCCACACACTTATATACCCCACACACCGATATACCCACACACCGAGATACCCACACACTGATATACCCACACACTGATATGCCCACACCGATATACCCACACACCAATATACCCACACACCGATATACCCCACACACCAATATACCCACACACCGATGTACCCACACACTGATATACCCACACACTGATATACCCACACACTGATATGCCCACACCGATATACCCACACACCAATATACCCACACACCGATATACCCACACACTGAGATACCCACACACTGATATGCCCACACACTGATATGCCCACACCCATATACCCACACACCAATATACCTACACACCGATATACCCCACACATCGATATACCCACACACCGTGAAACCCACACACTGATATACTCCACACATCGATATACCCACACACCGTGATACCCACACACTGATATACCCACACACTGATGTACCCACACACCGATATACCCATATACCGATATACCCACACACTGAAATACCCGCACACTGATATACCCACACACTGATATACTCACACTGATACACTCACACACCGATGTATCCACACACCGAAATGCGCACACAGATATACCCACACGTCAATATACCCACACACTGATATACCCACACACTGATATAGTCACACACCGATATGCCCACACTCTGATATATCCACACACCGATATACTCACACACCGATATACCCCACACACTGATATGCCCACACAGATATACCCACACTGATATACCCACACACCGATATACCCACACACCGATATACCCACACACCGATGTACCCACACAACGATATACCCACACACCGATATACCCACACACCGATATACTCACACACTGATATACCCACACACCGATATAACAATATACCGATATACCCACACACCGAGATACCCGCACACTGATATACCCACACACTGATATACTCACACACCGATGTATCCACATATTGACATACTCAGACACCGATATACCCACACACCGATATTCCCACACACTGATGTACCCACACACTGATATACCCACACACCGATATTCCCACACACTGATATACCCATACACTGATATACCCACACACCGATATACCCACACACTGATATACTCACACACCGATGTATCCACATATTGACATACTCAGACACCGATATACCCACACACCGATATTCCCACACACTGATATACCCACACACTGATATACCCACACACCGATATACCCACACACCGAGATACCCGCACACAGATATACTCGCACACTGATATACCCACACACTGATATACCCACACACCGATATACCCACACACCGAGATACTACACACTGATATACCCACACACCGATATACCCACACACTGATATACCCACACACTGATAAACCCACACACTGATATACCCACACACTGATATACCCCACACACCGATATACCCACACACCGATATACCCACACACTGATATACCCCACACACCGATATACCCCACACACCGATATACCCACACACTGATAAACCCACACACTGATATGCCCACACCGATATGCCCACACACCGATATACCCACATACCGATATACCCACACACTGATAAACCCACACACTGATATGCCCACACACCGATATGCCCATACACCGATATACCCACACACTGATATACCCACCCACCGATATACCCACACACCGATATACCCACCCACCGATATACCCACATACCGAGATATCCACACACTGATATACCCACACACTAATATGACCACACCGATATACCCACACACCGATATACCACACACACTGATATACCCACACACCGAGATACCCACACACTGATATACCCACACACTGATATACCCACACACCGAGATACCCATACACCGATATCCCCACACATTGATATACCACACACACTGATATACCCACACACCGAGATACCCACACACTGATATACCCACACACCGAGATACCCATATACCGAGATACCCACACACTGATATACCCACACACTGATATAGTCACACACCGATATGCCCACACTCTGATATACCCACACACCGATATACTCACACACTGATATACCCCACAATCTGATATGCCCACACAGATATACCCACACTGATATACCCACACACCGATATACCAATACACCGATATACCCAGACGCTGATATTCCCACACACCGATATATCCACATGCTGAATTACCCCACACGCTGTTATACCCACTGACTGATATACCCATACACTGATATACCCACACACTGATATACCCACACACCGATATACCCACACACCGATATACCCACACACTGAGATACCCACACACTGATATACCCACACACTGATGTACTCACACACCGATATACCCATATACCGATATACCCACACACCGATATACCCACACACTGATATACCCACACACTGATAAACCCACACACTGATATACCCACACACTGATATACCCCACACACCGATATACCCACACACCGATATACCCACACACTGATATACCCCACACACCGATATACCCCACACACCGATATACCCACACACTGATAAACCCACACACTGATATGCCCACACCGATATGCCCACACACCGATATACCCACATACCGATATACCCACACACTGATAAACCCACACACTGATATGCCCACACACCGATATGCCCATACACCGATATACCCACACACTGATATACCCACCCACCGATATACCCACACACCGATATACCCACCCACCGATATACCCACATACCGAGATATCCACACACTGATATACCCACACACTAATATGACCACACCGATATACCCACACACCGATATACCACACACACTGATATACCCACACACCGAGATACCCACACACTGATATACCCACACACTGATATACCCACACACCGAGATACCCATACACCGATATCCCCACACACTGATATACCACACACACTGATATACCCACACACCGAGATACCCACACACTGATATACCCACACACCGAGATACCCATATACCGAGATACCCACACACTGATATACCCACACACTGATATAGTCACACACCGATATGCCCACACTCTGATATACCCACACACCGATATACTCACACACTGATATACCCCACACACTGATATGCCCACACAGATATACCCACACTGATATACCCACACACCGATATACCAATACACCGATATACCCAGACGCTGATATTCCCACACACCGATATATCCACATGCTGATATACCCCACACGCTGTTATACCCACTGACTGATATACCCATACACTGATATACCCACACACTGATATACCCACACACCGATATACCCACACACCGATATACCCACACACTGAGATACCCACACACTGATATACCCACACACTGATGTACTCACACACCGATATACCCATATACCGATATACCCACACACCGATATACCCACACACCGAGATACCCACACACTGATATACCCACACACTGATATGCCTACACCGATATACCCACACACCGATATACCCCACACACCGATATACCCACACACCGTGATACCCACACACTGATATACCCACACACTGATATACCCACACACCGATACACACACCGAAATACCCGCACACTGATATACCCACACACCGAGATACCCACACACTGATATACCCACTCACTGATATACCCACACACCGATATACCCATATACCGATATACCCACACACTGAAATACCCGCACACTGATATACCCACACACTGATATACTCACACTGATACACTCACACACCGATGTATCCACACACCGAAATGCGCACACAGATATACCCACACGTCAATATACCCACACACTGATATACCCACACACTGATAAACCCACACACTGATATGCCCACACCGATATGCCCATACACCGATATACCCACACACTGATATACCCACACACCGATATACCCACACACTGATATACCCACCCACCGATATACCCACACACCGATATACCCACACACCGATATACCCACATACCGAGATATCCACACACTGATATACCCACACACTGATATGCCCACACCAATATACCCACACACCGATATACCCACACACCGATATACCACACACACTGATATACCCACACATCGAGATACCCATATACCGAGATACCCACACACTGATATACCCACACACTGATATAGTCACACACCGATATGCCCACACTCTGATATACCCACACCGATATACTCACACACTGAGATACCCCACACACTGATATGCCCACACAGATATACCCACACTGATATACCCACACACCGATATACCAATACACCGATATACACCAGACGCTGATAATCCCACACACCGATATATCCACATGCTGATATACCCCACACGCTGTTTTACCCACACACTGATATACCCACTGACTGATATACTCATACACTGATATACCCACACACCGATATACCCACACACTGAGATACCCACACACTGATATACCCACACACTGATATACCCACACACTGATATACTCACACACCGATATACCCATATACCGATATACCCACACACCGACATACCCACACACCGAGATACCCACACACTGATATGCCCACACACTGATATGCCCACACCGGTATACCCACACACCAATATACCCACACACCGATATATCCCACACATCGATATACCCACACACCGTGATACCCACACACCGTGATACCCACACACTGATATACCCACACACTGATGTACCCACACACCGATATACCCATATACCGATATACCCACACACTGAAATACCCGCACACTGATATACCCACACACTGATATACTCACACTGATACACTCACACACCGATGTATCCACACACCGAAATGCGCACACAGATATACCCACACGTCAATATACCCACACACTGATATACCCACACACTGATAAACCCACACACTGATATGCCCATACACCGATATACCCACTCACTGATATACCCACCCACCGATATACCCACACACCGATATACCCACACACCGATATACCCACATACCGAGATATCCACACACTGATATACCCACACACTGATATGCCCACACCAATATACCCACACACCGATATACCCACACACCGATATACCACACACACTGATATACCCACACACCGAGATACCCACACACTGATATACCCGCACACTGATATACCCACACACCGATATACCCACACACCGATATACCCACACACACCAAGATACCCACACACTGTTATACCCACACAATGATATACCCACACACCGATATACCCACACAATGATATACCCACACACCGATTTACCCCACACAACGATATACCCACACACCGAGATACCCACACACTGATATACCCACACACTAATATACCCTCACACTGATATACTCACACTCCAATGTATCCTCACATTGATATGCACACACTGATATACCCACAAACTTATATGCCCACACCGATATACCCACACATTGATATACTCACACACCGATATACCCCACACACCGATATACCCACACACTGATATACCCACACACCGAAATACCCGCAGACTGATATACCCACGCACTGATATACTCACACTCCAATGTATCCTCACATTGATATGCACACTGACTGATATACCCACACACTGATATACCCACATGGATATAGCCACACATTGATATACTCACACACCGATATACCCCACACACCGATATACCCACACAGCGAGATACCCACACACTGATATACCCACACACTGATACACTCACACACCGATATACCCATATACCGATATACCCACACACTGATATACCCACACACTGATATACCCACACAATGATATAGCCACACACCAATATACTCACACACTGATATACCCACACACTGATATAGTCACACACCGAAATGCCCACACTCTGATATACCCACACACCGATATACTCACACACCGATATACTCACACACCGATATACCCCACACACCGATATACCCACACACTGAGATACCCACCCACTGATATACCCACACACTGATATACTCACACACTGATATACTCACACACCGATATACCCATATACCGATATACCCACACACTGATATACCCACACACTGATATACCCACACACTGATATAGTCACACACCGATATGCCCACACTCTGATATATCCACACACCGATATACTCACACACCGATATACCCCACACACTGATATGCCCACACAGATATACCCACACTGATATACCCACACACCGATAAACCCACACACCGATATACCCACACACCGATGTACCCACACAACGATATACCCACACACCGATATACCCACACACCGATATACTCACACACTGATATACCCACACACCGATATAACAATATACCGATATACCCACACACCGAAATACCCGCACACTGATATACCCACACACTGATATACTCACACACCGATGTATCCACATATTGACATACTCAGACACCGATATACCCACACACCGATATTCCCACACACTGATGTACCCACACACTGATATACCCACACACCGATATTCCCACACACTGATATACCCATACACTGATATACCCACACACCGATATACCCACACACTGATATACTCACACACCGATGTATCCACATATTGACATACCCACACACCGATATTCCCACACACTGATATACCCACACACTGATATACCCACACACCGATATACCCACACACCGAGATACCCGCACACAGATATACTCGCACACTGATATACCCACACACTGATATACCCCACACACCGATATACCCCACACACCGATATACCCACACACCGAGATACCTACACACTGATAAACCCACACACTGATATACCCACACACTGATATACCCCACACACCGATATACCCACACACCGATATACCCACACACTGATATACCCCACACACCGATATACCCCACACACCGATATACCCACACACTGATAAACCCACACACTGATATGCCCACACCGATATGCCCACACACCGATATACCCACATACCGATATACCCACACACTGATAAACCCACACACTGATATGCCCACACACCGATATGCCCATACACCGATATACCGACACACTGATATACCCACCCCCCGTATACCCACACACCGATATACCCACCCACCGATATACCCACATACCGAGATATCCACACACTGATATACCCACACACTAATATGCCCACACCGATATACCCACACACCGATATACCACACACACTGATATACCCACACACCGAGATACCCACACACTGATATACCCACACACTGATATACCCACACACCGAGATACCCATACACCGATATCCCCACACACTGATATACCACACACACTGATATACCCACACACCGAGATACCCACACACTGATATACCCACACACCGAGATACCCATATACCGAAATACCCACACACTGATATACCCACACACTGATATAGTCACACACCGATATGCCCACACTCTGATATACCCACACACCGATATACTCACACACTGATATACCCACACACTGATATACCCCACACACCGATATACCCCACACACCGATATACCCACACACTGATAAACCCACACACTGATATGCCCACACCGATATGCCCACACACCGATATACCCACACACCGAGATACCCACACACTGATATACCCACACACTGATATACCCACACACCGAGATACCCATACACCGATATCCCCACACACTGATATACCACACACACTGATATACCCACACACCGAGATACCCACACACTGATATACCCACACACCGAGATACCCATATACCGAGATACCCACACACTGATATACCCACACACTGATATAGTCACACACCGATATGCCCACACTCTGATATACCCACACACCGATATACTCACACACTGATATACCCCACACACTGATATGCCCACACAGATATACCCACACTGATATACCCACACACCGATATACCAATACACCGATATACCCAGACGCTGATATTCCCACACACCGATATATCCACATGCTGATATACCCCACACGCTGTTATACCCACTGACTGATATACCCATACACTGATATACCCACACACTGATATACCCACACACCGATATACCCACACACCGATATACCCACACACTGAGATACCCACACACTGATATACCCACACACTGATGTACTCACACACCGATATACCGATATACCCACACACCGATATACCCACACACCGAGATACCCACACACTGATATACCCACACACTGATATGCCTACACCGATATACCCCACACACCGATATACCCACACACCGTGATACCCACACACTGATATACCCACACACTGATATACCCACACACCGATTCACACACCGAAATACCCGCACACTGATATACCCACACACCGAGATACCCACACACTGATATACCCACTCACTGATATACCCACACACCGATATACCCATATACCGATATACCCACACACTGAAATACCCGCACACTGATATACCCACACACTGATATACTCACACTGATACACTCACACACCGATGTATCCACACACCGAAATGCGCACATAGATATACCCACACGTCAATATACCCACACACTGATATACCCACACACTGATAAACCCACACACTGATATGCCCACACCGATATGCCCATACACCGATATACCCACACACTGATATACCCACACACCGATATACCCACACACCGATATACCCACACACCGATATACCCACATACCGAGATATCCACACACTGATATACCCACACACTGATATGCCCACACCAATATACCCACACACAGATATACCCACACACCGATATACCACACACACTGATATACCCACACACCGAGATACCCATATACCGAGATACCCACACACCGATATACTCACACACTGATATACCCCACACACTGATATGCCCACGCAGATATACCCACACTGATATACCCACACACCGATATACCAATACACCGATATACCCAGACGCTGATAATCCCACACACCGATATATCCACATGCTGATATACCCACACGCTGTTTTACCCACACACTGATATACCCACTGACTGATATACCCATACACTGATATACCCACACACCGATATACCCACACACTGATATACCCACACACTGATATACCCACACACTGATATACCCACACACCGAGATACCCACACACTGATATACCCGCACACTGATATACCCACACACCGAGATACCCATATACCGAGATACCCACACACTGAGATACCCACACACTGATATACCCACACACTGATATACCCACACACTGATATACTCACACACCGAAATACCCATATACCGATATACCCACACACCGATATACCCACACACCGAGATACCCACACACTGATATGCCCACACACTGATATGCCCACACCGATATACCCACACACCAATATACCCACACACCGATATATCCCACACATCGATATACCCACACACCGTGATACCCACACACTGATATACCCACACACTGATGTACCCACACACCGATATACCCATATACCGATATACCCACACACTGAAATACCCGCACACTGATATACCCACACACTGATATACTCACACTGATACACTCACACACCGATGTATCCACACACCGAAATGCGCACACAGATATACCCACACGTCAATATACCCACACACTGATATACCCACACACTGATAAACTCACACACCGATATGCCCACACTCTGATATACCCACACCGATATACTCACACACTGATATACCCCACACACTGATATGCCCACACTGATATGCCCATACACCAATATACCCACACACTGATATACCCACCCACCGATATACCCACACACCGATATACCCACACACCGATATACCCACATACCGAGATATCCACACACTGATATACCCACACACTGATATGCCCACACCAATATACCCACACACTGATATACCCACACACCGATATGCCACACACACTGATATACCCACATACCGAGATACCCACACACTGATATACCCGCACACTGATATACCCACACACCGAGATACCCATATACCGAGATACCCACACACTGATATATCCACACACTGATATAGTCACACACCGATATGCCCACACTCTGATATACCCACACTGATATACCCACACACCGATATACCCACACACCGATATACCCACACACCGATATACCCACATACCGAGATATCCACACACTGATATACCCACACACTGATATGCCCACACCAATATACCCACACACTGATATACCCACACACCGATATGCCACACACACTGATATACCCACATACCGAGATACCCACACACTGATATACCCGCACACTGATATACCCACACACCGAGATACCCATATACCGAGATACCCACACACTGATATATCCACACACTGATATAGTCACACACCGATATGCCCACACTCTGATATACCCACACTGATATACCCACACACCGATATACAAATACACCGATATACCCAGACGCTGATATTCCCACACACCGATATATCCACATGCTGATATACCCCACACGCTGTTATACCCACACACTGATATACCCCATACACCGATATCCCCACACACTGATATACCCACATACCGAGATATCCACACACTGATATACCCACACACTGATATGCCCACACCAATATACCCACACACTGATATACCCACACACCGATATGCCACACACACTGATATACCCACATACCGAGATACCCACACACTGATATACCCGCACACTGATATACCCACACACCGAGATACCCATATACCGAGATACCCACACACTGATATATCCACACACTGATATAGTCACACACCGATATGCCCACACTCTGATATACCCACACTGATATACCCACACACCGATATACAAATACACCGATATACCCAGACGCTGATATTCCCACACACCGATATATCCACATGCTGATATACCCCACACGCTGTTATACCCACACACTGATATACCCCATACACCGATATCCCCACACACTGATATACCCACTGACTGATATACCCATACACTGATATACCCACACACCGATATACCCACACACCGATATACCCACACACTGAGATACCCACACACTGATATACCCACACACTGATATACTCACACACCGATATACCCATATACCGATATACCCACACATCAATATACCCACACACCGATATACCCACACACCAATATACCCACACACCGATATACCCCACACATCGATATACCCACACACCGTGATACCCACACACTGATATACCCACACACTGATATACCCACACACCGATATACCCATATACCGATACACACACCGAAATACCCGCACACTGATATACCCACACACCGAGATACCCACACACTGATATACCCACTCACTGATATACCCACACACCGATATACCCATATACCGATATACCCACACACTGAAATACCTGCACACTGATATACCCACACACTGATATACTCACACTGATACACTCACACACAGATGTATCTACACACCGAAATGCGCACACTGATATACCCACACGTCAATATACCCACACACTGATATACCCCCACACTGATATGTCCACACACCAATATGCCCACACACTGATATACCCACTGACTGATATACCCACACACTGATGTACCCACACACTGATATACCCACACACCGATATCCCCACACACTGATATACCCACTGACTGATATACCCACACACCAATATACCCACACACCAATATACCCACACACCGATATACCCACACACCGAGATACCCACACACTGATATACCCACACACCGATATACCCATATACTGATACACCCACCCACCGAAATACCCGCACACTGATATACCCACACACCGATATGCCCACAGACTGATATACCCACACACTGATATATCCACACACCGATATATCCACACACCGATATACCCACACACAGAGATACCCACACACCGATACACCCACACACCGAGATACCCACACACTGATATACCCCACACACCGATATACCCACACACCGAGATACCCACACACTGATATACCCACACACTGATATGCCCACACCGATATACCCACACACCAATATACCCACACACCGATATACCCCACACACCAATATACCCACACACCGATGTACCCACACACTGATATACCCACACACTGATATACCCACACACTGATATGCCCACACCGATATACCCACACACCAATATACCCACACACCGATATACCCACACACTGATATACCCACACACCGAGATACCCACACACTGATATACCCGCACACTGATATACCCACACACCGAGATACCCATATACCGAGATACCCACACACTGAGATACCCACACACTGATATACCCACACACTGATATACCCACACACTGATATACTCACACACCGAAATACCCATATACCGATATACCCACACACCGATATACCCACACACCGAGATACCCACACACTGATATGCCCACACACTGATATGCCCACACCGATATACCCACACACCAATATACCCACACACCGATATATCCCACACATCGATATACCCACACACCGTGATACCCACACACTGATATACCCACACACTGATGTACCCACACACCGATATACCCATATACCGATATACCCACACACTGAAATACCCGCACACTGATATACCCACACACTGATATACTCACACTGATACACTCACACACCGATGTATCCACACACCGAAATGCGCACACAGATATACCCACACGTCAATATACCCACACACTGATATACCCACACACTGATAAACTCACACACCGATATGCCCACACTCTGATATACCCACACCGATATACTCACACACTGATATACCCCACACACTGATATGCCCACACTGATATGCCCATACACCAATATACCCACACACTGATATACCCACCCACCGATATACCCACACACCGATATACCCACACACCGATATACCCACATACCGAGATATCCACACACTGATATACCCACACACTGATATGCCCACACCAATATACCCACACACTGATATACCCACACACCGATATGCCACACACACTGATATACCCACATACCGAGATACCCACACACTGATATACCCGCACACTGATATACCCACACACCGAGATACCCATATACCGAGATACCCACACACTGATATATCCACACACTGATATAGTCACACACCGATATGCCCACACTCTGATATACCCACACTGATATACCCACACACCGATATACCCACACACCGATATACCCACACACCGATATACCCACATACCGAGATATCCACACACTGATATACCCACACACTGATATGCCCACACCAATATACCCACACACTGATATACCCACACACCGATATGCCACACACACTGATATACCCACATACCGAGATACCCACACACTGATATACCCGCACACTGATATACCCACACACCGAGATACCCATATACCGAGATACCCACACACTGATATATCCACACACTGATATAGTCACACACCGATATGCCCACACTCTGATATACCCACACTGATATACCCACACACCGATATACAAATACACCGATATACCCAGACGCTGATATTCCCACACACCGATATATCCACATGCTGATATACCCCACACGCTGTTATACCCACACACTGATATACCCCATACACCGATATCCCCACACACTGATATACCCACATACCGAGATATCCACACACTGATATACCCACACACTGATATGCCCACACCAATATACCCACACACTGATATACCCACACACCGATATGCCACACACACTGATATACCCACATACCGAGATACCCACACACTGATATACCCGCACACTGATATACCCACACACCGAGATACCCATATACCGAGATACCCACACACTGATATATCCACACACTGATATAGTCACACACCGATATGCCCACACTCTGATATACCCACACTGATATACCCACACACCGATATACAAATACACCGATATACCCAGACGCTGATATTCCCACACACCGATATATCCACATGCTGATATACCCCACACGCTGTTATACCCACACACTGATATACCCCATACACCGATATCCCCACACACTGATATACCCACTGACTGATATACCCATACACTGATATACCCACACACCGATATACCCACACACCGATATACCCACACACTGAGATACCCACACACTGATATACCCACACACTGATATACTCACACACCGATATACCCATATACCGATATACCCACACATCAATATACCCACACACCGATATACCCACACACCAATATACCCACACACCGATATACCCCACACATCGATATACCCACACACCGTGATACCCACACACTGATATACCCACACACTGATATACCCACACACCGATATACCCATATACCGATACACACACCGAAATACCCGCACACTGATATACCCACACACCGAGATACCCACACACTGATATACCCACTCACTGATATACCCACACACCGATATACCCATATACCGATATACCCACACACTGAAATACCTGCACACTGATATACCCACACACTGATATACTCACACTGATACACTCACACACAGATGTATCCACACACCGAAATGCGCACACTGATATACCCACACGTCAATATACCCACACACTGATATACCCCCACACTGATATGTCCACACACCAATATGCCCACACACTGATATACCCACTGACTGATATACCCACACACTGATGTACCCACACACTGATATACCCACACACCGATATCCCCACACACTGATATACCCACTGACTGATATACCCACACACCAATATACCCACACACCAATATACCCACACACCGATATACCCACACACCGAGATACCCACACACTGATATACCCACACACCGATATACCCATATACTGATACACCCACCCACCGAAATACCCGCACACTGATATACCCACACACCGATATGCCCACAGACTGATATACCCACACACTGATATATCCACACACCGATATATCCACACACCGATATACCCACACACAGAGATACCCACACACCGATACACCCACACACCGAGATACCCACACACTGATATACCCCACACACCGATATACCCACACACCGAGATACCCACACACTGATATACCCACACACTGATATGCCCACACCGATATACCCACACACCAATATACCCACACACCGATATACCCCACACACCAATATACCCACACACCGATGTACCCACACACTGATATACCCACACACTGATATACCCACACACTGATATGCCCACACCGATATACCCACACACCAATATACCCACACACCGATATACCCACACACTGAGATACCCACACACTGATATGCCCACACACTGATATGCCCACACCCATATACCCACACACCAATATACCTACACACCGATATACCCCACACATCGATATACCCACACACCGTGAAACCCACACACTGATATACTCCACACATCGATATACCCACACACCGTGATACCCACACACTGATATACCCACACACTGATGTACCCACACACCGATATACCCATATACCGATATACCCACACACTGAAATACCCGCACACTGATATACCCACACACTGATATACTCACACTGATACACTCACACACCGATGTATCCACACACCGAAATGCGCACACAGATATACCCACACGTCAATATACCCACACACTGATATACCCACACACTGATATAGTCACACACCGATATGCCCACACTCTGATATATCCACACACCGATATACTCACACACCGATATACCCCACACACTGATATGCCCACACAGATATACCCACACTGATATACCCACACACCGATATACCCACACACCGATATACCCACACACCGATGTACCCACACAACGATATACCCACACACCGATATACCCACACACCGATATACTCACACACTGATATACCCACACACCGATATAACAATATACCGATATACCCACACACCGAGATACCCGCACACTGATATACCCACACACTGATATACTCACACACCGATGTATCCACATATTGACATACTCAGACACCGATATACCCACACACCGATATTCCCACACACTGATGTACCCACACACTGATATACCCACACACCGATATTCCCACACACTGATATACCCATACACTGATATACCCACACACCGATATACCCACACACTGATATACTCACACACCGATGTATCCACATATTGACATACTCAGACACCGATATACCCACACACCGATATTCCCACACACTGATATACCCACACACTGATATACCCACACACCGATATACCCACACACCGAGATACCCGCACACAGATATACTCGCACACTGATATACCCACACACTGATATACCCACACACCGATATACCCACACACCGAGATACTACACACTGATATACCCACACACCGATATACCCACACACTGATATACCCACACACTGATAAACCCACACACTGATATACCCACACACTGATATACCCCACACACCGATATACCCACACACCGATATACCCACACACTGATATACCCCACACACCGATATACCCCACACACCGATATACCCACACACTGATAAACCCACACACTGATATGCCCACACCGATATGCCCACACACCGATATACCCACATACCGATATACCCACACACTGATAAACCCACACACTGATATGCCCACACACCGATATGCCCATACACCGATATACCCACACACTGATATACCCACCCACCGATATACCCACACACCGAT
Source organism: Chiloscyllium plagiosum (assembly GCF_037043375.1). Taxonomy (NCBI): domain Eukaryota; kingdom Metazoa; phylum Chordata; class Chondrichthyes; order Orectolobiformes; family Hemiscylliidae; genus Chiloscyllium; species Chiloscyllium plagiosum. Next base: position 56,274,360 of record NW_028270161.1, read on the forward strand.
ATACCCACCCACCGATATACCCACATACCGAGATATCCACACACTGATATACCCACACACTAATATGACCACACCGATATACCCACACACCGATATACCACACACACTGATATACCCACACACCGAGATACCCACACACTGATATACCCACACACCGAGATACCCATACACCGATATCCCCACACATTGATATACCACACACACTGATATACCCACACACCGAGATACCCACACACTGATATACCCACACACCGAGATACACATATACCGAGATACCCACACACTGATATACCCACACACTGATATAGTCACACACCGATATGCCCACACTCTGATATACCCACACACCGATATACTCACACACTGATATACCCCACAATCTGATATGCCCACACAGGTATACCCACACTGATATACCCACACACCGATATACCAATACACCGATATACCCAGACGCTGATATTCCCACACACCGATATATCCACATGCTGAATTACCCCACACGCTGTTATACCCACTGACTGATATACCCATACACTGATATACCCACACACTGATATACCCACACACCGATATACCCACACACCGATATACCCACACACTGAGATACCCACACACTGATATACCCACACACTGATGTACTCACACACCGATATACCCATATACCGATATACCCACACACCGATATACCCACACACTGATATACCCACACACTGATAAACCCACACACTGATATACCCACACACTGATATACCCCACACACCGATATACCCACACACCGATATACCCACACACTGATATACCCCACACACCGATATACCCCACACACCGATATACCCACACACTGATAAACCCACACACTGATATGCCCACACCGATATGCCCACACACCGATATACCCACATACCGATATACCCACACACTGATAAACCCACACACTGATATGCCCACACACCTATATGCCCATACACCGATATACCCACACACTGATATACCCACCCACCGATATACCCACACACCGATATACCCACCCACCGATATACCCACATACCGAGATATCCACACACTGATATACCCACACACTAATATGACCACACCGATATACCCACACACCGATATACCACACACACTGATATACCCACACACCGAGATACCCACACACTGATATACCCATACACTGATATACCCACACACCGAGATACCCATACACCGATATCCCCACACACTGATATACCACACACACTGATATACCCACACACCGAGATACCCACACACTGATATACCCACACACCGAGATACCCATATACCGAGATACCCACACACTGATATACCCACACACTGATATAGTCACACACCGATATGCCCACACTCTGATATACCCACACACCGATATACTCACACACTGATATACCCCACACACTGATATGCCCACACAGATTTACCCACACTGATATACCCACACACCGATATACCAATACACCGATATACCCAGACGCTGATATTCCCACACACCGATATATCCACATGCTGATATACCCCACACGCTGTTATACCCACTGACTGATATACCCATACACTGATATACCCACACACTGATATACCCACACACCGATATACCCACACACCGATATACCCACACACTGAGATACCCACACACTGATATACCCACACACTGATGTACTCACACACCGATATACCCATATACCGATATACCCACACACCGATATACCCACACACCGAGATACCCACACACTGATATACCCACACACTGATATGCCTACACCGATATACCCACACACCGATATACCCCACACACCGATATACCCACACACCGTGATACCCACACACTGATATACCCACACACTGATATACCCACACACCGATACACACACCGAAATACCCGCACACTGATATACCCACACACCGAGATACCCACACACTGATATACCCACTCACTGATATACCCACACACCGATATACCCATATACCGATATACCCACACACTGAAATACCCGCACACTGATATACCCACACACTGATATACTCACACTGATACACTCACACACCGATGTATCCACACACCGAAATGCGCACACAGATATACCCACACGTCAATATACCCACACACTGATATACCCACACACTGATAAACCCACACACTGATATGCCCACACCGATATGCCCATACACCGATATACCCACACACTGATATACCCACACACCGATATACCCACACACTGATATACCCACCCACCGATATACCCACACACCGATATACCCACACACCGATATACCCACATACCGAGATATCCACACACTGATATACCCACACACTGATATGCCCACACCAATATACCCACACACCGATATACCCACACACCGATATACCACACACACTGATATACCCACACATCGAGATACCCATATACCGAGATACCCACACACTGATATACCCACACACTGATATAGTCACACACCGATATGCCCACACTCTGATATACCCACACCGATATACTCACACACTGATATACCCCACACACTGATATGCCCACACAGATATACCCACACTGATATACCCACACACCGATATACCAATACACCGATATACACCAGACGCTGATAATCCCACACACCGATATATCCACATGCTGATATACCCCACACGCTGTTTTACCCACACACTGATATACCCACTGACTGATATACTCATACACTGATATACCCACACACCGATATACCCACACACTGAGATACCCACACACTGATATACCCACACACTGATATACCCACACACTGATATACTCACACACCGATATACCCATATACCGATATACCCACACACCGACATACCCACACACCGAGATACCCACACACTGATATGCCCACACACTGATATGCCCACACCGGTATACCCACACACCAATATACCCACACACCGATATATCCCACACATCGATATACCCACACACCGTGATACCCACACACCGTGATACCCACACACTGATATACCCACACACTGATGTACCCACACACCGATATACCCATATACCGATATACCCACACACTGAAATACCCGCACACTGATATACCCACACACTGATATACTCACACTGATACACTCACACACCGATGTATCCACACACCGAAATGCGCACACAGATATACCCACACGTCAATGTACCCACACACTGATATACCCACACACTGATAAACCCACACACTGATATGCCCATACACCGATATACCCACTCACTGATATACCCACCCACCGATATACCCACACACCGATATACCCACACACCGATATACCCACATACCGAGATATCCACACACTGATATACCCACACACTGATATGCCCACACCAATATACCCACACACCGATATACCCACACACCGATATACCACACACACTGATATACCCACACACCGAGATACCCACACACTGATATACCCGCACACTGATATACCCACACACCGAGATACCCATATACCGAGATACCCACACACTGATATACCCACACACTGATATAGTCACACACCGATATGCCCACACTCTGATATTCCCACACCGATATACTCACACACTGATATACCCCACACACTGATATGCCCACACTGATATGCCCATACACCGATATACCCACACACTGATATACCCACACACTGATATGCCCACACCAATATACCCACACACCGATATACCCACACACCGATATACCACACACTGATATACCCACACACCGAGATACCCATATACCGAGATACCCACACACTGATATACCCACACACTGATATAGTCACACACCGATATGCCCACACTCTGATATACCCACACCGATATACTCACACACTGATATACCCCCCACACTGATATGCCCACACTGATATACCCACACACCGATATACCAATACACCGATATACCCAGACGCTGATAATCCCACACACCGATATATCCACATGCTGATATATCCCCACACGCTGTCATACCCACACACTGATATACCCACTGACTGATATACCTACACACTGATATACCCACACACCGATATACCCACACACTGAGAGACCCACACACTGATATACCCACACGTCAATATACCCACACACTGATATACCCACACACTGATAAACCCACACACTGATATGCCCACACTGATATGCCCATACACCGATATACCCACACACTGATATACCCACCCACCGTTATACCCACACACCGAAATACCCACACACCGATATACCCACATACCGAGATATCCACACACTGATATACCCACACACTGATATGCCCACACCAATATACCCACACACCGATATACCCACACACCGATATACCACACACACTGATATACCCACACACCGAGATACCCACACACTGATATACCCGCACACTGATATACCCACACACCGAGATACCCATATACCGAGATACCCACACACTGATATACCCACACACTGATATAGTCACACACCGATATGCCCACACTCTGATATACCCACACCGATATACTCACACACTGATATACCCCACACACTGATATGCCCATACACCGATATACCCACACACTGATATACCCACCCACCGATATACCCACACACCGATATACCCACACACCAATATACCCACATACTGAGATATCCACACACTGATACACCCACACACTGATATGCCCACACCAATATACCCACACACCGATATACCCACACACCGATATACCCACACACACTGATATACCCACACACCGAGATACCCACACACTGATATACCCGCACACTGATATACCCACACACCGAGATACCCATATACCGAGATACCCACACACTGAGATACCCACACACTGATATACCCACACACTGATATACCCACACACTGATGTACTCACACACCGATATACCCATATATCGATATACCCACACACCGATATACCCACACACCGAGATACCCACACACTGATATGCCCACACACTGATATGCCCACACCGATATACCCACACACCAATATACCCACACACCGATATATCCCACACATCGATATACCCACACACCGTGATACCCACACACTGATATACCCACACACTGATGTACCCACACACCGATATACCCATATACCGATATACCCACACACTGAAATACCCGCACACTGATATACCCACACACTGATATACTCACACTGATACACTCACACACCGATGTATCCACACACCGAAATGCGCACACAGATATACCCACACGTCAATATACCCACACACTGATATACCCACACACTGATAAACCCACACACTGATATGCCCACACTGATATGCCCATACACCGATATACCCACACACTGATATACCCACCCACCGATATACCCACACACCGATATACCCACACACCGATATACCCACATACCGAGATATCCACACACTGATATACCCACACACTGATATGCCCACACCAATATACCCACACACCGATATACCCACACACCGATATACCACACACACTGATATACCCACACACCGAGATACCCACACACTGATATACCCACACACTGATATACCCACACACCGAGATACCCATATACCGAGATACCCACACACTGATATACCCACACACTGATATAGTCACACACCGATATGCCCACACTCTGATATACCCACACCGATATACTCACACACTGATATACCCCACACACTGATATGCCCACACTGATATGCCCATACACCGATATACCCACACACTGATATACCCACACACTGATATGCCCACACCAATATACCCACACACCGATATACCCACACACCGATATACCACACACACTGATATACCCACACACCGAGATACCCATATACCGAGATACCCACACACTGATATACCCACACACTGATATAGTCACACACCGATATGCCCACACTCTGATATACCCACACCGATATACTCACACACTGATATACCCCCCACACTGATATGCCCACACTGATATACCCACACACCGATATACCAATACACCGATATACCCAGACGCTGATAATCCCACACACCGATATATCCACATGCTGATATACCCCACACGCTGTCATACCCACACACTGATATACCCACTGACTGATATACCTACACACTGATATACCCACACACCGATATACCCACACACTGAGATACCCACACACTGATATACCCACACGTCAATATACCCACACACTGATATACCCACACACTGATAAACCCACACACTGATATGCCCACACTGATATGCCCATACACCGATATACCCACACACCGAATGCTGATATACCCCACACGCTGTCATACCCACACACTGATATACCCACTGACTGATATACCTACACACTGATATACCCACACACCGATATACCCACACACCGAAATACCCACACACCGATATACCCACATACCGAGATATCCACACACTGATATACCCACACACTGATATGCCCACACCAATATACCCACACACCGATATACCCACACACCGATATACCACACACACTGATATACCCACACACCGAGATACCCACACACTGATATACCCGCACACTGATATACCCACACACCGAGATACCCATATACCGAGATACCCACACACTGATATACCCACACACTGATATAGTCACACACCGATATGCCCACACTCTGATATACCCATACCGATATACTCACACACTGATATACCCCACACACTGATATGCCCATACACCGATATACCCACACACTGATATACCCACCCACCGATATACCCACACACCGATATACCCACACACCGATATACCCACATACTGAGATATCCACACACTGATATACCCACACACTGATATGCCCACACCAATATACCCACACACCGATATACCACACACACTGATATACCCACACACCGAGATACCCACACACTGATATACCCGCACACTGATATACCCACACACCGAGATACCCATATACCGAGATACCCACACACTGATATACCCACACACTGATATAGTCACACACCGATATGCCCACACTCTGATATACCCACACTGATATACCCACACACCGATATACCAATACACCGATATACCCAGACGCTGATATTCCCACACACCGATATATCCACATGCTGATATACCCCACACGCTGTTATACCCACACACTGATATACCCCATACACCGATATCCCCACACACTGATATACCCACTGACTGATATACCCATATACTGATATACCCACACACCGATATACCCACACACCGATATACCCACACACTGAGATACCCACACACTGATATACCCACACACTGATATACTCACACACCGATATACCCATATACCGATATACCCACACATCAATATACCCACACACCGAGATACCCACACACTGATATACCCACACACTGATATGCCCACACATCGATATACCCACACACCGTGATACCCACACACTGATATACCCACACACTGATATACCCACACACCGATATACCCATATACCGATACACACACCGAAATACCCGCACACTGATATACCCACACACCGAGATACCCACACACTGATCTACCCACTCACTGATATACCCACACACCGATATACCCATATACCGATATACCCACACACTGAAATACCTGCACACTGATATACCCACACACTGATATACTCACACTGATACACTCACACACAGATGTATCCACACACCGAAATGCGCACACTGATATACCCACACGTCAATATACCCACACACTGATATACCCCCACACTGATATGTCCACACACCAATATGCCCACACACTGATATACCCACTGACTGATATACCCACACACTGATGTACCCACACACTGATATACCCACACACCGATATCCCCACACACTGATATACCCACTGACTGATATACCCACACGCTGATGTACCCACACACCAATATACCCACACACCGATATACCCACACACCGAGATACCCACACACTGATATACCCACACACCGATATACCCATATACCGATACACCCACCCACCGAAATACCCGCACACTGATATACCCACACACCGATATGCCCACACACTGATATACCCACACACTGATATATCCACACACCGATATATCCACACACCGATATACCCACACACCGGTATACCCCACACACCAATATATCCACACACAGAGATACCCACACACCGATATACCCACACACCGAGATACCCACACACTGATATACCCACACACTGATATGCCCACACCGATATACCCACACACCAATATACCCACACACCGATATACCCCACACACCAATATACCCACACACCGATGTACCCACACACTGATATACCCACACACTGATATACCCACACACTGATATGCCCACACCGATATACCCACACACCAATATACCCACACACCGATATACCCACACATTGAGATACCCACACACTGATATGCCCACACACTGATATGCCCACACCGATATACCCACACACCAATATACCCACACACCGATATACCCCACACATCGATATACCCACACACCGTGATACCCACACACTGATATACCCACACACTGATGTACCCACACACCGATATACCCATATACCGATATACCCACACACTGAAATACCCGCACACTGATATACCCACACACTGATATACTCACACTGATACACTCACACACCGATGTATCCACACACCGAAATGCGCACACAGATATACCCACACGTCAATATACCCACACACTGATATACCCACACACTGATAAACCCACACACTGATATGCCCACACTGATATGCCCATACACCGATATACCCACACACTGATATACCCACCCACCGATATACCCACACACCGATATACCCACACACCGATATACCCACACACCGATATACCCACACACTGATATACCCACACACCGAGATAACCATATACCGAGACACCCACACACTGAGATACCCACACACTGATATACCCACACACTGATATACCCACACACTGATATACTCACACACCGATATACCCATATACCGATATACCCACACACCGATATACCCACACACCGAGATACCCACACACTGATATGCCCACACACTGATATGCCCACACCGATATACCCACACACCAATATACCCACACACCGATATATCCCACACATCGATATACCCACACACCGTGATACCCACACACTGATGTACCCACACACCGATATACCCATATACCGATATACCCACACACTGAAATACCCGCACACTTATATACCCACACACTGATATACTCACACTGATACACTCACACACCGATGTATCCACACACCGAAATGCGCACACAGATATACCCACACGTCAATATACCCACACACTGATATACCCACACACTGATAAACCCACACACTGATATGCCCACCCACCGATATACCCACACACCGATATACCCACACACCGATATACCCACATACCGAGATATCCACACACTGATATACCCACACACTGATATGCCCACACCAATATACCCACACACCGATATACCCACACACTGATATACCACACACACTGATATACCCACACACCGAGGTACCCACACACTGATATACCCGCACACTGATATACCCACACACCGAGATACCCATATACCGAGATACCCACACACTGATATACCCACACACTGATATAGTCACACACCGATATGCCCACACTCTGATATACCCACACCGATATACTCACACACTGATATACCCCACTCACTGATATGCCCACACTGATATGCCCATACACCGATATACCCACACACTGATATACCCACACACTGATATACCCACACACTGATATAGTCACACACCGATATGCCCACACTCTGATATACCCACACCGATATACTCACACACTGATATACCCCCCACACTGATATGCCCACACTGATATACCCACACACCGATATACCAATACACCGATATACCCAGACGCTGATAATCCCACACACCGATATATCCACATGCTGATATACCCCACACGCTGTCATACCCACACACTGATATACCCACTGACTGATATATCTACACACTGATATACCCACACACCGATATACCCACACACTGAGATACCCACACACTGATATACCCACACGTCAATATACCCACACACTGATAAACCCACACACTGATATGCCCACACTGATATGCCCATACACCGATATACCCACACACTGATATACCCACCCACCGATATACCCACATACCGAGATATCCACACACTGATATACCCACACACTGATATGCCCACACCAATATACCCACACACCGATATACCCACACACCGATATACCACACACACTGATATACCCACACACCGAGATACCCACACACTGATATACCCGCACACTGATATACCCACACACCGAGATACCCATATACCGAGATACCCACACACTGATATACCCACACACTGATATAGTCACACACCGATATGCCCACACTCTGATATACCCACACCGATATACTCACACACTGATATACCCCACACACTGATATGCCCATACACCGATATACCCACACACTGATATACCCACCCACCGATATACCCACACACCGATATACCCACACACCGATATACCCACATACTGAGATATCCACACACTGATATACCCACACACTGATATGCCCACACCAATATACCCACACACCGATATACCCACACACCGATATACCACACACACTGATATACCCACACACCGAGATACCCACACACTGATATACCCGCACACTGATATACCCACACACCGATATACCCATATACCGAGATACCCACACACTGATATAGTCACACACCGATATACCAATACACCGATATACCCAGACGCTGATATTCCCACACACCGATATATCCACATGCTGATATACCCCACACGCTGTTATACCCACACACTGATATACCCCATACACCGATATCCCCACACACTGATATACCCACTGACTGATATACCCATACACTGATATACCCACACACCGATATACCCACACACCGATATACCCACACACTGAGATACCCACACACTGATATACCCACACACTGATATACTCACACACCGATATACCCATATACCGATATACCCACACATCAATATACCCACACACCGAGATACCCACACACTGATATACCCACACACTGATATGCCCACACCGATATACCCACACACCAATATACCCACACACCGATATACCCCACACATCGATATACCCACACACCGTGATACCCACACACTGATATACCCACACACTGATATACCCACACACTGATATACCCACACACCGATATACCCATATACCGATACACACACCGAAATACCCGCACACTGATATACCCACACACCGAGATACCCACACACTGATATACCCACTCACTGATATACCCACACACCGATATACCCATATACCGATATACCCACACACTGAAATACCTGCACACTGATATACCCACACACTGATATACTCACACTGATACACTCACACACAGATGTATCCACACACCGAAATGCGCACACTGATATACCCACACGTCAATATACCCACACACTGATATACCCCCACACTGATATGTCCACACACCAATATGCCCACACACTGATATACCCACTGACTGATATACCCACACACTGATGTACCCACACACTGATATACCCACTGACTGATATACCCACACGCTGATGTACCCACACACCAATATACCCACACACCGATATACCCACACACCGAGATACCCACACACTGATATACCCACACACCGATATACCCATATACCGATACACCCACCCACCGAAATACCCGCACACTGATATACCCACACACCGATATGCCCACACACTGATATACCCACACACTGATATATCCACACACCGATATATCCACACACCGATATACCCACACACCGGTATACCCCACACACCAATATATCCACACACAGAGATACACACACACCGATATACCCACACACCGAGATACCCACACACTGATATGCCCACACCGATATACCCACACACCAATATACCCACACACCGATATACCCCACACACCAATATACCCACACACCGATGTACCCACACACTGATATACCCACACACTGATATACCCACACACTGATATGCCCACACCGATATACCCACACACCAATATACCCACACACCGATATACCCACACACTGAGATACCCACACACTGATATGCCCACACACTGATATGCCCACACCGATATACCCACACACCAATATACCCACACACCGATATACCCCACACATCGATATACCCACACACCGTGATACCCACACACTGATATACCCACACACTGATGTACCCACACACCGATATACCCATATACCGATATACCCACACACTGAAATACCCGCACACTGATATACCCACACACTGATATACTCACACTGATACACTCACACACCGATGTATCCACACACCGAAATGCGCACACAGATATACCCACACGTCAATGTACCCACACACTGATATACCCACACACTGATAAACCCACACACTGATATGCCCACACTGATATGCCCATACACCGATATACCCACACACTGATATACCCACCCACCGATATACCCACACACCGATATACCCACACACCGATATACCCACACACCGATATACCCACACACTGATATACCCACACACTGATATGCCCACACCAATATACCCACACACCGATATACCCACACACCGATATACCACACACACTGATATACCCACACACCGAGATACCCACACACTGATATACCCGCACACTGATATACCCACACACCGAGATACCCATATACCGAGATACCCACACACTGATATACCCACACACTGATATAGTCACACACCGATATGCCCACACTCTGATATACCCACACCGATATACTCACACACTGATATACCCCACACACTGATATGCCCATACACCGATATACCCACACACTGATATACCCACCCACCGATATACCCACCCACCGATATACCCACACACCAATATACCCACATACTGAGATATCCACACACTGATATACCCACACACTGATATGCCCACACCAATATACCCACACACCGATATACCCACACACCGATATACCCACACACACTGATATACCCACACACCGAGATACCCACACACTGATATACCCGCACACTGATATACCCACACACCGAGATACCCATATACCGAGATACCCACACACTGAGATACCCACACACTGATATACCCACACACTGATATACCCACACACTGATATACTCACACACCGATATACCCATATACCGATATACCCACACACCGATATACCCACACACCGAGATACCCACACACTGATATGCCCACACACTGATATGCCCACACCGATATACCCACACACCAATATACCCACACACCGATATATCCCACACATCGATATACCCACACACCGTGATACCCACACACTGATATACCCACACACTGATGTACCCACACACCGATATACCCATATACCGATATACCCACACACTGAAATACCCGCACACTGATATACCCACACACTGATATACTCACACTGATACACTCACACACCGATGTATCCACACACCGAAATGCGCACACAGATATACCCACACGTCAATATACCCACACACTGATATACCCACACACTGATAAACCCACACACTGATATGCCCACACTGATATGCCCATACACCGATATACCCACACACTGATATACCCACCCACCGATATACCCACACACCGATATACCCACACACCGATATACCCACATACCGAGATATCCACACACTGATATACCCACACACTGATATGCCCACACCAATATACCCACACACCGATATACCCACACACCGATATACCACACACACTGATATACCCACACACCGAGATACCCACACACTGATATACCCGCACACTGATATACCCACACACCGAGATACCCATATACCGAGATACCCACACACTGATATACCCACACACTGATATACCCACACGCTGATGTACCCACACCGATATACTCACACACTGATATACCCCACACACTGATATGCCCACACTGATATGCCCATACACCGATATACCCACACACTGATATACCCACCCACCGATATACCCACACACCGATATACCCACACACTGATATACCCACATACCGAGATATCAACACACTGATATACCCACACACTGATATGCCCACACCAATATACCCACACACCAATATGCCCACACTCTGATATACCCACACCGATATACTCACACACTGATATACCCCACACACTGATATGCCCACATTGATATGCCCATACACCGATATACCCACACACTGATATACCCACCCACCGATATACCCACACACCGATATACCCACACACCGATATACCCACATACCGAGATATCCACACACTGATATACCCACACACTGATATGCCCACACCAATATACCCACTCACCGATATACCCACACACCGATATACCACACACACTGATATACCCACACACCGAGATACCCACACACTGATATACCCGCACACTGATATACCCACACACCGAGATACCCATATACCGAGATACCCACACACTGATATACCCACACACTGATATAGTCACACACCGATATGCCCACACTCTGATATACCCACACTGATATACCCACACACTGATATACCAATACACCGATATACCCAGACGCTGATATTCCCACACACCGATATATCCACATGCTGATATACCCCACACGCTGTTATACCCACACACTGATATACCCCATACACTGATATCCCCACACACTGATATACCCACTGACTGATATACCCATACACTGATATACCCACACACCGATATACCCACACACCGATATACCCACACACCGATATACCCACACACTGATATACCCACACACTGATATACCCACACACTGATATACTCACACACCGATATACCCATATACCGATATACCCACACACCGAGATACCCACACACTGATATACCCACACACTGATATGCCCACACCGATATACCCACACATCAATATACCCACACACCGTGATACCCACACACTGATATACCCACACACTGATATACCCACACACCGATATACCCATATACCGATACACACACCGAAATACCCGCACACTGATATACCCACACACCGAGATACCCACACACTGATATACCCACTCACTGATATACCCACACACCGATATACCCATATACCGATATACCCACACACTGAAATACCCGCACACTGATATACCCACACACTGATATACTCACACTGATACACTCACACACAGATGTATCCGCACACCGAAATGCGCACACTGATATACCCACACGTCAATATACCCACACACTGATATACACCCACACTGATATGTCCACACACCAATATGCCCACACACTGATATACCCACTGACTGATATACCCACACACTGATGTACCCACACACTGATATACCCACACACCGATATCCCCACACACTGATATACCCACTGACTGATATACCCACACGCTGATGTACCCACACACCAATATACCCACACACCGATATACCCACACACCGAGATACCCACACACTGATATACCCACACACCGATATACCCATATACCGATATATCCACACACCGATATACCCACACACCGATATACCCCACACACCAATATATCCACACACAGAGATACCCACACACCGATACACCCACACACCGAGATACCCACACACTGATATACCCACACACTGATATGCCCACACCGATATACCCACACACCGATATACCCACACACCGATATACCCCACACACCAATATACCCACACACCGATGTACCCACACACCGGTATACCCCACACACCAATATATCCACACACAGAGATACCCACACACCGATACACCCACACACCGAGATACCCACACACTGATATACCCACACACTGATATGCCCACACCGATATACCCACACACCGATATACCCACACACCGATATACCCCACACACCAATATACCCACACACCGATGTACCCACACACTGATATACCCACACACTGATATACCCACACACTGATATGCCCACTCCGATATACCCACACACCAATATACCCACACACCGATATACCCCACACACCGATATACCCACACACCGAGATACCCACACACTGATATACCCACACACCGATATACCCATATACCGATACACCCACCCACCGAAATACCCGCACACTGATATACCCACACACCGATATGCCCACACACTGATATACCCACACACTGATATATCCACACACCGATATACCCATATACCGATATACCCACACACTGAAATACCTGCACACTGATATACCCACACACTGATATACTCACACTGATATACTCACACACCGATGTATCCACACATTGATATGCACACACTGATATGCCCACACACCAATATGCCCACACTCTGATATACCCACACACCGATATACCCACACAGTGATATACTCACATGCTGATATACCCATATGCCGATATACCTACACACTGATATACCCGCGCACCGATATACCCACACAGCGACATACACATACACCGATATATCCACATACTGATGTACCCCACACGCTGTTATACCCACACACTGATATACCCAGACACTGATATACCCACACACTGATATGCCCACACTGATATACGCACACTCCGATATACCCACACACCGATATACACACATCGATATACACAGACACTGATATACCCCATACACCAATATACCCACACACTGATATAGCTACACACTGATATATGCCACGCACTGATATACCAACTCACTGATATACCCCATACACTGATATACCCACACATCGACATACCCACACACTGATATACCCACACACCGATATACCCACACTGATATACCCCGTACACTGATATACCCACACACTGATATACCCACACACTGATGTACTCACACACCGATATGCCCACACACTGATGTACCCACACACCAATATACCCACACACTGATATACCCACACACCGATATACCCACACACTGATATACCCACACGTTGATATACCCACACACCGATATATCCACACACCGAGATACCCACACACCAATATACCCACACACTGATATACCCATGCACTGATAATCTGACTGACTGGATTGTGTTTCTCTGTCTCACTGAATGTCAGTCACCACAGGCAACAGTAGTTATTTTTCTATTTTAGCAATGTTTTAAAACATCTGAATTGTTCATCCATTAACATTGAATGTAAACAAAACAGAATTCTCCACTGCATAGCCTCAACCTCCCAACTGCATCTGCAGAAAATACATAATCTTTCCTTTCCCTTAACATGCATAATATAAGATATATTAAAATAATACATTATTCTTAACAACTGTGACACCACCCTACCACCTTTGAGCTGCTTTAATTCCTTCACCGCCCCCTGGGTAGATGCAGTGATTTCCTTCATCCTGCTCATTTCCAGTCTTTCATTCGGTGCTGAATCTCACCATCCATCTTCCTGTTTTGGCCACTGGCCATCCCATGCCCTTTAGCAACTTGCCAAGGCTCCTTCAGCATCAGCTTCCAAACCTGTGGCCAACTTCCCTTCCATCTCTCTCCTCAAGCCAAAAGACAAGGTCAGTCAAGCAGATACTGAGCATAGGAGTTGGGACATCGTGTTGTGGTTGTACAGACCATTGGTGAGGTGTCTTGTGGAGTACTGTGTACAGTTCTGGTTGCCTTGCTGTAGGAAAAACTTTATTAATTTGGAAAAGGAGGCAGAAAAGATTTACAAGGATGAGGGGAGGCTAGACAGGCTGGGACTTTATTACCAGAGCATAGGAGGTTGTGGGGTGACCATACAGAGGTTTATAAAGTCATGAGGGGCATGGTTAGGGTGAATAGCAATGGGTCTTTTCCCTAGACTCAGTGAGGTCAAAACTAGAGGGCATAAACTTAGGGTGAGATGAGAAAGATTTAAAAGGGACCTGAGGGGCAACTTTTTCACGCAGAGGGTAGTGTATAAATGGAATGAACTGCCAGAGGAAGTGGGAGATGCAAGTATAATTCCAACATTTCAAAGACAGGTTGTAAGTTTGCTACTGGGCTGGTAGGTTTGTTCGCCATGGTAGGTGAGAACAATCTTGCTTGTTCAGCGAGCAAACTTACAACCTGTACCTCAACCTGAGCTATAGATCTTCTCAAAAATCGCTAACTTAAAAGACATTTGGACACGTGCATGAAAGGAAAGGTTTAGAGGGATAAGGGCCAAACGCGGGCAAGTGGGATTGGTTTAATTCAGGGGACCTGGTCAGCATGGATGGGTTGGAGACAGTTGGTCTGTTTCTGTGCTGTATGACTCTATGAGGTTCACAAATGTCACTAAACATTCTGACTTGCAAATATATTGCCATTCCTTCATTGTCACTGGGTCAAGGTCCTGAAACCTCCTGACAGCCCTATGGATACACATACCCCACCATGACCTGCAGTGGGTCAAGAAATATTGAAAACATAGATATAGGAGGAGGTCATTCAGCCCCTCGAGCCTGTTCCACCACTCAGTGAGACCGTGGCTGATCTCGATATAACTGCCTTTGCCCCATATTTCTTAGTGCCTTGCTTGAGAAAAAAATTACCTATTTCAGTTTTAAACTTAACAATCCCCTTAGCATCCAGTGCCACTTGTGGAAACACTTTATGTTTCCTAACATCTCTCCTGAACACCCTGGCCCTCGGTCTCAGGCTCAGCTCCCCAGAACTTTCTCCAGAGCAACGAGACATACGCAATATGGACTGGCCTTCCCAAAAAGACTCAATTACTGCGTGTGAGTTACGATGATAACTCTGTCATTTCCTTCACTTCATTGACTTTGTAGTCCCCATGTCTTTAAACCTATTTCTTCTGAAGTCTTGTTCAGCTACTCTCTTCTTTCCTGTCTCATAGGTCTAGAAGCACATTTAACTATCAAAATGTTAGCCATGACAATATGGAAACAGAATATTTAGTCCAGCCAGTGTACGTCAGTGTTTATTCATTATGAGAGTACAGCAACCTGTCAGTACTGACCCTCTGACAATGCAGGACGCCCTCAGTACTGCCACTCCGACAGTGCAGCACTCCCTTAGTACTGACCCTCCGACAGTGCAGCACTCCCTCAGTGCTGACCCTCCGACAGTGCAGCACTCCCTCAGTACAGACCCTCTGACAATGCAGCACGCCCTTAGTACTGACCCTCCGACAGTGCAGCACTCCCTCAGTTCAGACCCTCTGACAGTGCGGCACTCCCTCAGTACAGACCCTCTGACAGTGCAGCACTCCTTTAGTACTGACCCTCCGACAGTGCGGACCTCCCTCAGTACTGACCCTCTAACAGTGCAGCATGCACTCAGTATTGACCCTCTGACAGTGCGGCACTCCCTCAGTACTGACCCTCCGACAGTGCAGCACTCCCTCAGTACTGACCCTCTGACAGTGCAGCACTCCCTCAGTATTGACCCCCTGACAGTGCGGCACTCCCTCAGTACTGACCCTCTAACAGTGCAGCATGCACTCAGTATTGACCCTCTGACAGTGCGGCACTCCCTCAGTACTGACCCTCCGACAGTGCAGCACTCTCTCAGTACTGACCCTCTGACAGTGCAGCATTCCCTCAGTACTGACTCTCTGACAGTGCAGCACTCCCTCAGTACTGACCCTCTGACAGTGCAGCATTCCCTCAGTACTGACTCTCTGACAGTGCAGCACTCCCTCAGTACTGACCCTCTAACAGTGCAGCACTCCCTCAATATTGACCTTCTGACAGTGCAGTACTCCCTCAGTATTGCCCCTCTGACAGTGCAGCACTCCCTCAGTACTGATCATCCGACAGTGCAACACTCCCTCCAACCCGATTCTCCAATAATTTGGCACTCCATCTGTACTGACCCTTCGATTAAGTGCACCCGCTCAGCACTGATCTTCTGACAATGCAGAACTCCCTCAGTACCGACCCTCCGACAGTGCAGCACTCCCTCATTACTGACCCTCCGACAGTGTAGCACTCCCTCATTACTTACCCTCCGACTGTGCAGCACTCCCTCATTACTGACCCTCCGACAGAGTAGCACTCCCTCAGTACTGACCCACCGACAGTGCAGCACTCCCTCAGTACTGACCTTCCAACAGTGCTGCACTCCCTCAGTACTGAGCCTTCGACAGTGCGGCACTCCCTCAGTACTAGGCCTCCCACAGTGCAGCATTCCCTCAGTACTGACTCACCGATAGTGCAGCACTCCCTCAGTACTGAGCCTCCGACATTGCAGCACTCCCTCATTACTGACCCTCCGACAGTGCAGCACTCCCTCGATACTGACCCTCCGACAGTGCAGCACTCCCTCAGTAATGACTTTCTTTCAGTGATTGCTGTCAAACCTACAGAGTTTTTGCCACAATATCCCTTCTTTCTCATTTCCAGCACCCACAATTCTTTAGTTTGTTTGTGTTCGGTACTCCATCGGCACTGAAGTGATTTGATTTGAATTAGCTTTGTTGTCCCATGTACCCACACAAGCCCAGTGAAATGGTTACAATTCACCACATCTTAGGAACTAAGGTAACGAGGTGAAGATCTTGAAGTAGAAATTATAAGGAAAAAAATTTTAAAAATAAAGAAATGGAAAGTCCAGCATTACAGATCATAGGAATAAATGAGAAAAAGAAATAAAAAGTTCAGGATGACAGTCTTTCCAACCCAGCCCACGCTGGTACTGAGCCACCAGAACTGGAAGAGAGACATCCACCACCTCAACAGCAGCACCGACCCTCCGACAGTGCAGCACTCCGTCAGCACCGACCCTCCGACAGTGCAGCACTCCGTCAGCACCGACCCTCCGACAGTGCAGCACTCCCTCAGCACTGACCCTCTGACAGTGCAGCACTCCGTCAGCACCGACCCTCCGACAGTGCAGCACTCCCTCAGCACCGACCCTCCGACAGTGCAGCACTCCCTCAGCACCGACCCTCCGACAGTGCAGCTCTCCCTCAGCACTGACCCACCGACAGTGCAGCACTCCCTCAGTACAGACCCTCTGACAGTGCAGCACTCACTCAGTGCTGACCCTCTGACAGTGTAGCACTCCCTCAGTACTGACCCATCAACAGTGCAGCACACACTCAATACAGACCCTCTTACAGTGCAGCACTTCCACAGTATTGACACTCCGACAGTGCAGCACTCACTCAGTGCTGACCCACCGACAGTGCAGCACTTCCTCAGTACAGACCCTCCGACAGTGCAGCACTCCCTCAGCACCGACCCTCCAACAGTGCAGCTCTCCCTCAGCACTGACCCTCCGACAGTGCAGCTCTCCCTCAGCACTGACCCTCCGACAGTGCAGCACTCCCTCAGCACCGACCCTCCAACAGTGCAGCTCTCCCTCAGCACTGACCCTCCGACAGTGCGGCACTCCCTCAGCACCGACCCTCCGACAGTGCGGCACTCCCTCAGCACTGACCCTCCGACAGTGCGGCACTCCCTCAGCACCGACCCTCCGACAGTGCAGCACTCCCTCAGCACCGACCCTCCAACAGTGCAGCTCTCCCTCAGCACTGACCCTCCGACAGTGCGGCACTCCCTCAGCACCGACCCTCCAACAGTGCAGCTCTCCCTCAGCACTGACCCTCCGACAGTGCAGCTCTCCCTCAGCACTGACCCTCCGACAGTGCAGCACTCCCTCAGCACCGACCCTCCAACAGTGCAGCTCTCCCTCAGCACTGACCCTCCGACAGTGCGGCACTCCCTCAGCACCGACCCTCCGACAGTGCGGCACTCCCTCAGCACTGACCCTCCGACAGTGCGGCACTCCCTCAGCACCGACCCTCCGACAGTGCAGCACTCCCTCAGCACCGACCCACCGACAATGCAGCACTCATTCAGCACCGACCCTCCGACAATGTAGCACTCCCTCAGTACTGACCCTCCGACAGTCCAGCACTCCCTCAGCACTGACCCTCCGACAGTGCAGCACTCCCTCAGCACCGACCCTCCGACAATGTAGCACTCCCTCAGCACTGACCCTCCGAGAGTGCAGCACTCCCTCAGCACCGACCATCCGACAGTCCAGCACTCCCTCACCAATGACTATCCGACAGTGCAGCACTCCCTCAGCACCGACCCACCGACAATGCAGCACTCCCTCAGCACCGACCCTCCGACCATGTAGCACTCCCTCAGTACTGACCCTCCGACAGTCCAGCACTCCCTCAGCACTGACCCTCCGACAGTCCAGCACTCCCTCAGCACCGACCCTCCGACAATGTAGCACTCCCTCAGCACTGACCCTCCGACAGTGCAGCACTCCCTCAGCACCGACCCTCCGACAGTCCAGCACTCCCTCAGCAATGACTATCCGACAGTGCAACACTCCCTCAGTACTGACCCTCAGAGAGTGCAGCACTCCCTCAACACCGACCCTCCGACAGTGCAACACTCCCTCAGTACAGACCCACTGAAAGTGCAGCACTCTCTCAGTACTGACCCACTGACAGTGCACCACTCCCTCAGTACTGAGCCACTGACAGTGCAGCACTCCCTCAATACTGACCCACCGACAGTGCAGCACTTCCTCAGTACAGACCCTCTGACAGTGCAGCACTCACTCAGTGCTGACACTCTGACAGTGCAGCACTCCCTGAGTACTGACCCATCAACAGTGCAGCACACACTCAATACAGACCCTCTGACAGTGCAGCACTTCCACAGTATTGACACTCCGACAGTGCAGCACTCCCTCAGCACTGACCGTCCGACAGTGCTGCACTCCATCAGTGCTGACCCTCTGACAGTGCAGCACTCCCTCAGTACAGACCCTCTGACAGTGCAGCACTCCCTCAGCACTGACCCTCTGAAGTGTGACACTCCCTTTGTACTATCCATGTCACACTGTATCACTCCGTCAGTACTGACTAACCAACAGTACGGCAGACAATCAGGATTGGCTCTCCGACAGTGCACCACTCTCTCAGTACAGACCCTCCGACAGTGCACCACTCCCTCAGTACTGACCCTCCGACAGTGCAGCACTCCGTCAGTACTGACCCTCTGACTGTGCAGAACTCCATCAGCACTGACCCACTGACAGTGCAGTACTCCCTCATTACGGACCCACTGACAGTGCAGTACTCCATCAGTACTGACCCTCTGACAGTGCAGCACTTACTCAGTGCTGACCCACCGACAGTGCAGCACTCCATCAACACTGACCCACTGACAGTGCAGCACTCACTCAGTACTGAGCCTCCGACAGTGCACCACTCTCTCAGCACTGACCCACCAACAGTGCAGCACTCCCTCAATACTGACCCACCAACAGTGCAGTACTCCCTCATTACTGACCCACTGACTGTGCAGTACTCCCTCAGTACTAACCCACTGACAGTGCATCTCTCCCTCGGTACAGATCCACTGACAGCGCAGCAGTCCATCAGCACTGACCCACTGACAGTGCAGTACTCTCTCAGTACTGACCCTCTGACAGTGCAGGACTCACTCAGTGCTGACCCGCCGACAGTGCAGCACTCCCTCAGTACTGGCTCTCTGACAGTGCAGCACTTCCTCAGTACTGACCCTCTGACCGTGCAGCATTCCATCAGTACTGACCCTCTGACAGAGCAGCACTCCCTCAGTACGAACCCACTGACAGTGCGGCACTCCCTCAGTACTGACCCTCTGACAGTGCAGCACTCCCACAGTACTGACCCTCTGACAGTGCAGTACCACCTCAGTACTGACCCTCTGACAGTGCAGCACTCACTCAGTGCTGACCCACCGACAGTGCTGCACTCCCTCAGTACTGACTCTCTGACAGTGCAGTACTCCCTCAGTACTGACCCTCTGACCATGCAGCACTCCATCAGCACTGACCCACTGACAGTGCAGCTCTCCCTCAGTACTGACCCTCTGACAGTGCGGCACTCCTTCAATACTGACCCTCCGACAGTGCAGCACTCCCTCAGTACTGACCCTCTGACAGTGCAGCACTCACTTAGTGCTGACCCACCGACAGTGCAGCACTCCCTCAGTGCTGACCCTCTGACCGTGCAGCACTCCATCAGCACTGACCCTCTGAGAGTGCAGCATTCCCTCAGTACTAACCCACTGACAGTCCCCCACTCCCTCAGGACTGACCCTCTGACAGTGAAGCACTCCTTCAATACTGACCCTCCGACAGTGCAGCACTCCCTCAGTACTGACCCTCTGACAGTGCACCACTCTCTCAGTGATAACCCACCGACAGTGCAGCACTCCCTCAGTACTGACCGTCTGACAGTGCAGCACTCACTCAGTGCTAACCCACCGACAGTGCAGCACTCACTCAGTACTGACCCTCTGACCGTGCAGCACTCCATCAGCACTGACTCTCTGACAGTGCAGCACTCACTCAGTGCTGACCCACCAACAGTGCAGCACTCCCTCAATACTGACCCACCAACAGTGCAGCACTCCCTCAGTTCTGACCCTCTGACAGTGCAGTACTCCCTCAGTGCTGACCCAGCAAAAGTGCAGCACTCCCCCAGTACTGACCCACCAACAGTGCAGCACTCCCTCAGTACTGACCCACTGACAGTGCAGCACTCCCTCAGTACTGACCCTCTGACAGTGCAGTACTCCCTCAGTGCTGACCCACCAACAGTGAAGCACTCCCTCAGTACGGACTCTCTGACAGTGCAGCACTTCCTCAGTACTGACCCACTGACTGTGCAGCACTCCCTCAGTACTGACCCACTGACAGTGCAGCACTTCCTCAGCACTGACCCTCTGACAGTACAGCACTTACTCAGCACTGACCCTCTGACTGTGCAGCACTCCATCAGTACTGACCCACTGACAGTGCAGCAGTCCCTCAGTACTGACCCTCTGACAGTGCAGTACTCCCTCAGTGCTGACCCACCAACAGTGCATTATTCCCTCAGTACTGACCCACTGACAGTGCAGCACTCCCTCATTACTGACCCACTGACAGTGCAGCACTCCCTCAGTATTGACCCTCTGAGTGTGCAGCACTCCCTCAGTACTAACCCTCTGAGAGTGCAGCATTCCCTCAGTACTAACCCACTGACAGTGCAGCTCTCCCTCAGTACTGACCCACTGACAGTGCAGCAATCCCTCAGTACTAACCCTCTGACAGTGCAGCACTCCCTCAGTACTGACCCACTGACAATGCAGCATTCCCTCAGTACAAACCCTCTGACAGTGCAACACTTCCTCAGTACTGACCCACTGACTGTGCAGCACTCCCTCAGTACTGACCCACAGACAGTGCAGCACTCCCTCAGTACTGACACTCCGACAGTGCAGCGCTCCCTCAGTACTGACCCTCCGAAAGTGCAGCGCTCCCTCAGTACTGACCCACTGACAGTGCACCACTCTCTCAGTACTGACCCTCTGACAGTGCAGCACTCCCTCAGTACTGACCCTCTGACAGTGCAGCACTTCCTCAGCACTGACCCTCTGACCGTGCAGCACTCCATCAGCACTGACCCACTGAGAGTGCAGCACTCCCTCAGCACTGACCCTCTGAGCATGCAGCATTCCCTCAGTACTGACCCACTGACAGTGCAGCACTCCCTCAGCACTGACCCTCTGAGCGTGCAGCACTCCCTCAGCACTGACCCTCTGAGCGTGCAGCACTCCCTCAGTACTAACCAACTGATAGTGCAGCACTCCCTCAGTACTGAACCACTGACATTGCAGCACTCCCTCAGCACTGACCCTCTGAGCGTGCAGCACTCCCTCAGTACTAACCAACTGAGAGTGCAGCACTCCCTCAGCACTGACCCACTGACAGTGCAGCACTCCCTCAGTGCTGATCCACTGACAGTGCAGCACTCACTCAGTAGTAACCCTCCAAAAGTGCAGCACTCCCTCAGTAATGACCCACTGACAGTACAGCACTCCCTCAGTACTGACCCACTGACAGTGCAGCACTCCCTCAGTACTAATCCTCTGACAGTGCAGCACTCCCTCAGTGCTGACCCACTGACAGTGCAGCATTCCCTCAGTTCTGATCCTCTGACAGTGCAACACACAACCACTGACTGTGGAGCACTCCCTCAGTACTAACCCACCGATAGTGCACCACTCTCTGAGTACTGACTCTCCGACAGTGCAGGACTCCCTCAGTACTGACCCTCCGACAGTGCAGCACTCCCTCAGTACTAACCCACTGAC
This sequence comes from Chiloscyllium plagiosum, assembly GCF_037043375.1. Taxonomy (NCBI): domain Eukaryota; kingdom Metazoa; phylum Chordata; class Chondrichthyes; order Orectolobiformes; family Hemiscylliidae; genus Chiloscyllium; species Chiloscyllium plagiosum. The sequence goes on from NW_028270161.1 coordinate 56,300,538, forward strand.
AGTGCAGCACTACATCAGTACTGATCCTCTGACAGGGCAGCACTCCCTCAGCACTGACCCTCTAACAGTGCAGCACTCCCTCAATACTGACCCTCCGACAGTGCACCACTCTCTCAGCAGTGACCCACCGACAGTGCAGCACTCCCTCAGTACTGACCCTCCGACAGTGCAACCCTTCCTCAGTACAAACCCTCTGACAGTGCAACCCTTCCTCAGTACTGACCCACTGACTGTGCAGCACTCCGTCAGTACTAACTCACCGAGAGTGCAGCACTCCCTCAGCACTGACCCTCCGACAGTGCAGCACTCCCTCAGTACTAACCCTCTGACAGTGCAGCACTCCCTCAGCACTGACCCTCTAACAGTGCAGCACTCACTCAGTAGTGAGCCTCCGACAGTGCACCACTCTCTCAGCACTGACCCACCAACAGTGCAGCACTCCCTCAATACTGACCCACCAACAGTGCAGTACTCCCTCATTACTGACCCACTGACTGTGCAGTACTCCCTCAGTACTAACCCACTGACAGTGCATCTCTCCCTCGGTACAGATCCACTGACAGTGCAGCACTCCCTCAACACCGACCCTCCGACAGTGCAACACTCCCTCAGTACAGACCCACTGAAAGTGCAGCACTCTCTCAGTACTGACCCACTGACTGTGCAGCATTCCCTCAGTACAGACCCACTGACAGTGCACCACTCCCTCAATACTGACCCTCCGACAGTGCACCACTCTCTCAGCACTGACCCACCGACAGTGCAGCACTCCCTCAGTACAAACCCTCTGACAGTGCAACCATTCCTCAGTACTGACCCACTGACTGCGCAGCACTCCGTCAGTACTAACTCACCGAGAGTGCAGCACTCCCTCAGCACTGACCATCCGACAGTGCAGCACTCCCTCAGTACTAACCCTCTGACAGTGCAGCACTCCCTCAGCACTGACCCTCTAACAGTGCAGCACTCACTCAGTACTGAGTCTCCGACAGTGCACCACTCTCTCAGCACTGACCCACCAACAGTGCTGCACTCCCTCAATACTGACCCACCAACAGTGCAGTACTCCCTCATTACTGACCCACTGACTGTGCAGTACTCCCTCAGTACTAACCCACTGACAGTGCATCTCTCTCTTGGTACAGATCCACTGACAGTGCAGCACTCCATCAGCACTGACCCACTGACAGTGCAGTACTCCCTCAGTACTGACCCTCTGACAGTGCAGGACTCACTCAGTGCTGACCCACCGACAGTGCAGCACTCCCTCAGTACTGGCTCTCTGACAGTGCAGCACTTCCTCAGTACTGACCCTCTGACCGTGCAGCATTCCATCAGTACTGACCCTCTGACAGAGCAGCACTCCCTCAGTACTAACCCACTGACAGTGCGGCACTCCCTCAGTACTGACCCTCTGACAGTGCAGTACCCCCTCAGTACTGACCCTCCGACAGTGCAGCACTCCCTCAGTACTGACCCTCTGACAGTGCAGCACTCACTCAGTACTGCGCCTCCGACAGTGCACCACTCTCTCAGCACTGAACCACCAACAGTGCAGCACTCCCTCAATACTGACCCGCCAACAGTGCAGTATTCCCTCATTACTGACCCACTGACTGTGCAGTACTCCCTCAGTACTAACCCACTGACAGTGCATCTCTCCCTCGGTACAGATCCACTGACAGTGCAGCACTCCCATCAGCACTGACCCACTGACAGTGCAGTACTCCCTCAGTACTGACCCTCTGACAGTGCAGCACTCACTCAGTGCTGACCCACCGACAGTGCAGCACTCCCTCAGTACTGGCTCTCTGACAGTGCAGCACTTCCTCAGTACTGACCCTCTGACAGTGCAGCAACCCCTCAGTACTGACCCTCTGACAGTGCAGCACTCCCTCAGTACTGACCCTCCGACAGTGCAGCACTCCCTCAGTACTGACCCTCTGACAGTGCAGCACTCACTCAGTACTGCGCCTCCGACAGTGCACCACTCTCTCAGCACTGACCCACCAACAGTGCAGCACTCCCTCAATACTGACCCACCAACAGTGCAGTATTCCCTCATTACTGACCCACTGACTGTGCAGTACTCCCTCAGTACTAACCCACTGACAGTGCATCTCTCCCTCGGTACAGATCCACTGACAGTGCAGCACTCCCATCAGCACTGACCCACTGACAGTGCAGTACTCCCTCAGTACTGACCCTCTGACAGTGCAGCACTCACTCAGTGCTGACCCACCGACAGTGCAGCACTCCCTCAGTACTGGCTCTCTGACAGTGCAGCACTTCCTCAGTACTGACCCTCTGACCGTGCAGCATTCCATCAGTACTGACCCTCTGACAGAGCAGCACTCCCTCAGTACTAAACCACTGACAGTGCGGCACTACCTCAATACTGACCCTCTGACAGTGCAGCACTCCCTCAGTACTGACCCTCTGACAGTGCAGTACTCCCTCAGTACTGACACTCCGACAGTGCAGCGCTCCCTCAGTACTGACCCTCCGAAAGTGCAGCGCTCCCTCAGTACTGACCCACTGACAGTGCACCACTCTCTCAGTACTGACCCTCTGACAGTGCAGCACTCCCTCAGTACTGACCCTCTGACAGTGCAGCACTTCCTCAGCACTGACCCTCTGACCGTGCAGCACTCCATCAGCACTGACCCACTGAGAGTGCAGCACTCCCTCAGCACTGACCCTCTGAGCATGCAGCATTCCCTCAGTACTGACCCACTGACAGTGCAGCACTCCCTCAGCACTGACCCTCTGAGCGTGCAGCACTCCCTCAGCACTGACCCTCTGAGCGTGCAGCACTCCCTCAGTACTAACCAACTGATAGTGCAGCACTCCCTCAGTACTGAACCACTGACATTGCAGCACTCCCTCAGCACTGACCCTCTGAGCGTGCAGCACTCCCTCAGCACTGACCCTCTGAGCGTGCAGCACTCCCTCAGTACTAACCAACTGATAGTGCAGCACTCCCTCAGTACTGAACCACTGACATTGCAGCACTCCCTCAGCACTGACCCTCTAAGCGTGCAGCACTCCCTCAGTACTAACCAACTGAGAGTGCAGCACTCCCTCAGCACTGACCCACTGACAGTGCAGCACTCCCTCAGTGCTGATCCACTGACAGTGCAGCACTCACTCAGTAGTAACCCTCCAAAAGTGCAGCACTCCCTCAGTAATGACCCACTGACAGTACAGCACTCCCTCAGTACTGACCCACTGACAGTGCAGCACTCCCTCAGTACTAATCCTCTGACAGTGCAGCACTCCCTCAGTGCTGACCCACTGACAGTGCAGCATTCCCTCAGTTCTGATCCTCTGACAGTGCAACACACACCCACTGACTGTGGAGCACTCCCTCAGTACTAACCCACCGATAGTGCACCACACTTTGAGTACTGACTCTCCGACAGTGCAGGACTCCCTCAGTACTGACCCTCCGACAGTGCAGCACTCCCTCAGTACTAACCCACTGACAGTGCAGCACTACATCAGTACTGACCCTCTGACAGGGCAGCACTCCCTCAGCACTGACCCTCTAACAGTGCAGCACTCCCTCAATACTGACCCTCCGACAGTGCACCACTCTCTCAGCACTGACCCACCGACAGTGCAGCACTCCCTCAGTACTGACCCTCCGACAGTGCAACCCTTCCTCAGTACAAACCCTCTGACAGTGCAACCCTTCCTCAGTACTGACCCACTGACTGTGCAGCACTCCGTCAGTACTAACTCACCGAGAGTGCAGCACTCCCTCAGCACTGACCCTCCGACAGTGCAGCACTCCCTCAGTACTAACCCTCTGACAGTGCAGCACTCCCTCAGCACTGACCCTCTAACAGTGCAGCACTCACTCAGTACTGAGCCTCCGACAGTGCACCACTCTCTCAGCACTGACCCACCAACAGTGCAGCACTCCCTCAATACTGACCCACCAACAGTGCAGTACTCCCTCATTACTGACCCACTGACTGTGCAGTACTCCCTCAGTACTAACCCACTGACAGTGCATCTCTCCCTCGGTACAGATCCACTGACAGTGCAGCACTCCCTCAACACCGACCCTCCGACAGTGCAACACTCCCTCAGTACAGACCCACTGAAAGTGCAGCACTCTCTCAGTACTGACCCACTGACTGTGCAGCATTCCCTCAGTACAGACCCACTGACAGTGCAGCACTCCCTCAATACTGACCCTCCGACAGTGCACCACTCTCTCAGCACTGACCCACCGACAGTGCAGCACTCCCTCAGTACAAACCCTCTGACAGTGCAACCATTCCTCAGTACTGACCCACTGACTGCGCAGCACTCCGTCAGTACTAACTCACCGAGAGTGCAGCACTCCCTCAGCACTGACCATCCGACAGTGCAGCACTCCCTCAGTACTAACCCTCTGACAGTGCAGCACTCCCTCAGCACTGACCCTCTAACAGTGCAGCACTCACTCAGTACTGAGTCTCCGACAGTGCACCACTCTCTCAGCACTGACCCACCAACAGTGCTGCACTCCCTCAATACTGACCCACCAACAGTGCAGTACTCCCTCATTACTGACCCACTGACTGTGCAGTACTCCCTCAGTACTAACCCACTGACAGTGCATCTCTCTCTCGGTACAGATCCACTGACAGTGCAGCACTCCATCAGCACTGACCCACTGACAGTGCAGTACTCCCTCAGTACTGACCCTCTGACAGTGCAGGACTCACTCAGTGCTGACCCACCGACAGTGCAGCACTCCCTCAGTACTGGCTCTCTGACAGTGCAGCACTTCCTCAGTACTGACCCTCTGACCGTGCAGCATTCCATCAGTACTGACCCTCTGACTTGACAGCACTCCCTCAGTACTAACCCACTGACAGTGCGGCACTCCCTCAGTACTGACCCTCTGACAGTGCAGTACCCCCTCAGTACTGACCCTCTGACAGTGCAGCACTCACTCAGTGCTGACCCACCGACAGTGCAGCAACCCCTCAGTACTGACCCTCTGACAGTGCAGCACTCCCTCAGTACTGACCCTCCGACAGTGCAGCACTCCCTCAGTACTGACCCTCTGACAGTGCAGCACTCACTCAGTACTGCGCCTCCGACAGTGCACCACTCTCTCAGCACTGACCCACCAACAGTGCAGCACTCCCTCAATACTGACCCACCAACAGTGCAGTATTCCCTCATTACTGACCCACTGACTGTGCAGTACTCCCTCAGTACTAACCCACTGACAGTGCATCTCTCCCTCGGTACAGATCCACTGACAGTGCAGCACTCCCATCAGCACTGACCCACTGACAGTGCAGTACTCCCTCAGTACTGACCCTCTGACAGTGCAGCACTCACTCAGTGCTGACCCACCGACAGTGCAGCACTCCCTCAGTACTGGCTCTCTGACAGTGCAGCACTTCCTCAGTACTGACCCTCTGACCGTGCAGCATTCCATCAGTACTGACCCTCTGACAGAGCAGCACTCCCTCAGTACTAAACCACTGACAGTGCGGCACTACCTCAATACTGACCCTCTGACAGTGCAGCACTCCCTCAGTACTGACCCTCTGACAGTGCAGTACTCCCTCAACACTGACCCTCCGACAGTGCAGCACTCCCTCAGCACCGACCCTCCAACAGTGCAGCTCTCCCTCAGCACTGACCCTCCGACAGTGCGACACTCCCTCAGCACCGACCCTCCGACAGTGCGGCACTCCCTCAGCACCGACCCTCCGACAGTGCGGCACTCCCTCAGCACCGACCCTCCGACAGTGCGGCACTCCCTCCGCACCGACCCACCGACTATGCAGCACTCCCTCAGCACCGACCCTCCGACAATGTAGCACTCCCTCAGTACTGACCCTCCGACAGTCCAGCATTCCCTCAGCACTGACCCTCCGACAGTGCAGCACTCCCTCAGCACCGACCCTCCGACAATGTAGCACTCCCTCAGCACTGACCCTCCGACAGTGCAGCACTCCCTCAGCACCGACCCTCCGACAGTCCAGCACTCCCTCAGCAATGACTATCCGACAGTGCAACACTCCCTCAGTACTGACCCTCAGAGAGTGCAGCACTCCCTCAACACCGACCCTCCGACAGTGCAACACTCCCTCAGTACAGACCCACTGAAAGTGCAGCACTCTCTCAGTACTGACCCACTGACTGTGCAGCATTCCCTCAGTACAGACCCACTGACAGTGCACCACACCCTCAGTACTGAGCCACTGACAGTGCAGCACTCCCTCAATACTGACCCACCGACAGTGCAGCACTCCCTCAGTACAGACCCTCTGACAGTGCAGCATTCACTCAGTGCTGACCCTCTGACAGTGTAGCACTCCCTCAGTACTGACCCATCAACAGTGCAGGACACACTCAATACAGACCCTCTGACAGTGCAGCACTTCCACAGTATTGACACTCCGACAGTGCAGCACTCACTCAGTGCTGACCCTCTGACAGTGCAGCACTCACTCAGTGCTGACCCACCGACAGTGCAGCACTTCCTCAGTACAGACCCTCTGACAGTGCAGCACTCACTCAGTGCTGACACTCTGACAGTGCAGCACTCCCTGAGTACTGACCCATCAACAGTGCAGCACACACTCAATACAGACCCTCTGACAGTGCAGCACTTCCACAGTATTGACACTCCGACAGTGCAGCACTCCCTCAGCACTGACCGTCCGACAGTGCTGCACTCCATCAGTGCTGACCCTCTGACAGTGCAGCACTCCCTCAGTACAGACCCTCTGACAGTGCAGCACTCCCTCAGCACTGACCCTCTGAAGTGTGACACTCCCTTTGTACTATCCATGTCACACTGTATCACTCCGTCAGTACTGACTAACCAACAGTACGGCAGACAATCAGTATTGGCTCTCCGACAGTGCACCACTCTCTCAGTACAGACCCTCCGACAGTGCACCACTCCCTCAGTACTGACCCTCCGACAGTGCAGCACTCCCTAAGTACTGACACTCCGACAGTGCAGCTCTCCCTCAGCACTGACCCTCCGACAGTGCAGCGCTCCGTCAGTACTGACCCTCTGACTGTGCAGCACTCCATCAGCACTGACCCACTGACAGTGCAGTACTCCCTCATTACGGACCCACTGACAGTGCAGTACTCCATCAGTACTGACCCTCTGACAGTGCAGCACTTACTCAGTGCTAACCCACCGACAGTGCAGCACTCCCTCAGTACTGACTCTCTGACAGCGCAGCACTTCCTCAGTACTGACCCTCTGACCGTGCAGCACTCCATCAGTACTGACCCTCTGACAGAGCAGCACTCCCTCAGTACTGACCCTCTGACTGTGCAGCACTCACTCAGTGCTGACCCTCTGACTGTGCAGCACTCCATCAACACTGACCCACTGACAGTGCAGTACTCCCTCAGTACCGACCCTCTGACTGTGCAGCACTCCATCAGCACTGATCCACTGACAGTGCAGTACTCCCTCAGTACTGACCCTCTGACAGTGCAGCACTCACTCAGTGCTGACCCACCGACAGTGCAGCACTCCCTCAGTACTGGCTCTCTGACAGTGCAGCACTTCCTCAGTACTGACCCTCTGACCGTGCAGCATTCCATCAGTACTGACCCTCTGACAGAGCAGCACTCCCTCAGTACTAAACCACTGACAGTGCGGCACTACCTCAATACTGACCCTCTGACAGTGCAGCACTCCCTCAGTACTGACCCTCTGACAGTGCAGTACTCCCTCAACACTGACCCTCCGACAGTGCAGCACTCCCTCAGCACCGACCCTCCAACAGTGCAGCTCTCCCTCAGCACTGACCCTCCGACAGTGCGACACTCCCTCAGCACCGACCCTCCGACAGTGCGGCACTCCCTCAGCACCGACCCTCCGACAGTGCGGCACTCCCTCAGCACCGACCCTCCGACAGTGCGGCACTCCCTCCGCACCGACCCACCGACTATGCAGCACTCCCTCAGCACCGACCCTCCGACAATGTAGCACTCCCTCAGTACTGACCCTCCGACAGTCCAGCATTCCCTCAGCACTGACCCTCCGACAGTGCAGCACTCCCTCAGCACCGACCCTCCGACAATGTAGCACTCCCTCAGCACTGACCCTCCGACAGTGCAGCACTCCCTCAGTACCGACCCTCCGACAGTCCAGCACTCCCTCAGCAATGACTATCCGACAGTGCAACACTCCCTCAGTACTGACCCTCAGAGAGTGCAGCACTCCCTCAACACCGACCCTCCGACAGTGCAACACTCCCTCAGTACAGACCCACTGAAAGTGCAGCACTCTCTGAGTACTGACCCACTGACTGTGCAGCATTCCCTCAGTACAGACCCACTGACAGTGCACCACACCCTCAGTACTGAGCCACTGACAGTGCAGCACTCCCTCAATACTGACCCACCGACAGTGCAGCACTCCCTCAGTACAGACCCTCTGACAGTGCAGCATTCACTCAGTGCTGACCCTCTGACAGTGTAGCACTCCCTCAGTACTGACCCATCAACAGTGCAGGACATACTCAATACAGACCCTCTGACAGTGCAGCACTTCCACAGTATTGACACTCCGACAGTGCAGCACTCACTCAGTGCTGACCCTCTGACAGTGCAGCACTCACTCAGTGCTGACCCACCGACAGTGCAGCACTTCCTCAGTACAGACCCTCTGACAGTGCAGCACTCACTCAGTGCTGACACTCTGACAGTGCAGCACCCCCTGAGTACTGACCCATCAACAGTGCAGCACACACTCAATACAGACCCTCTGACAGTGCAGCACTTCCACAGTATTGACACTCCGACAGTGCAGCACTCCCTCAGCACTGACCGTCCGACAGTGCTGCACTCCATCAGTGCTGACCCTCTGACAGTGCAGCACTCCCTCAGTACAGACCCTCTGACAGTGCAGCACTCCCTCAGCACTGACCCTCTGAAGTGTGACACTCCCTTTGTACTATCCATGTCACACTGTATCACTCCGTCAGTACTGACTAACCAACAGTACGGCAGACAATCAGTATTGGCTCTCCGACAGTGCACCACTCTCTCAGTACAGACCCTCCGACAGTGCACCACTCCCTCAGTACTGACCCTCCGACAGTGCAGCACTCCCTAAGTACTGACACTCCGACAGTGCAGCTCTCCCTCAGCACTGACCCTCCGACAGTGCAGCGCTCCGTCAGTACTGACCCTCTGACTGTGCAGCACTCCATCAGCACTGACCCACTGACAGTGCAGTACTCCCTCATTACGGACCCACTGACAGTGCAGTACTCCATCAGTACTGACCCTCTGACAGTGCAGCACTTACTCAGTGCTAACCCACCGACAGTGCAGCACTCCCTCAGTACTGACTCTCTGACAGCGCAGCACTTCCTCAGTACTGACCCTCTGACCGTGCAGCACTCCATCAGTACTGACCCTCTGACAGAGCAGCACTCCCTCAGTACTGACCCTCTGACTGTGCAGCACTCACTCAGTGCTGACCCTCTGACTGTGCAGCACTCCATCAACACTGACCCACTGACAGTGCAGTACTCCCTCAGTACCGACCCTCTGACTGTGCAGCACTCCATCAGCACTGATCCACTGACAGTGCAGTACTCCCTCAGTACTGACCCTCTGACTGGGCAGCACTCCATCAGCACTGACCCATTGGCAGTGCAGTACTCCCTCAGTGCTGACCCTCTGACTGTGCAGCACTCCATCAGTACTGACCCACTGACAGTGCAGTACTCCCTCATTACTGACCCAAAGACAGTGCAGCACTCCATCAGTACAGATCTTCTGACAGTGCAGCACTCCCTCAGTACTGACCCTCTGACAGTGCAGTACTCCCTCATTAGTAACCCTCGGACAGTGCAGCACTCCCTCAGTACTGACCCTCTAACAGTGCAGTATTCCCTCAGTACTGACCCTCTGACAGTGCAGCACTCACTCAGTGCTGACCCACCGACAGTGCAGTACTTCCTCAGTACAGACCCTCTGACAGTGCAGCAGTCACTCAGTGCTGACCCTCTGACAGTGTAGCACTCCCTTAGTACTTGCACTCCGACAGTGCAGCACTCACTCAGTGCTGACACTCTGACACTGCAGCACTCCCTGAGTACTGACCCACTGACAGTGCAGCACACACTCAATACAGGCCCTCTGACAGTGCAGCACTTCCACATTATTGACACTCCGACAGTGCAGCACTCCCTCATTACTGACCCACTGACAGTGCAGCACTCCCTCAGTACTGACCCTCTGCCAGTGCAGTCTCCCTCAGTACTGACCCTCTGACAGTGCAGCACTCATTCAGTGCTGACCCACCGACAGTGCAGCACTTCCTCATTACTGACCCTCTGACAGTACAGTACTCCCTCAGTACTGACCCTCTGACCGTGCAGCACTCCCTCAGTACTGACCCTCTGACAGTGCAGCACTCACTCAGTGCTGACCCACCGACAGTGCAGCACTCCCTCAGTACTGACCCTCTGACCGTGCAGCACTGCATCAGCACTGACCCTCTGAGAGTGCAGCATTCCCTCAGTACTTACCCACTGACAGTGCACCATTCCCTCAGGACTGACCCTCTGACAGTGAAGCACTCCTTCAATACTGACCCTCCGACAGTGCAGCACTCCCTCAGTACTGACCCTCTGACAGTGCACCACTCTCTCAGTGATAACCCACCGACAGTGCAGCACTCCCTCAGTACTGACCCTCTGACAGTGCAGCACTCACTCAGTGCTAACCCACGACAGTGCAGCACTCACTCAGTACTGACCCTCTGAGTGTGCAGCACTCCATCAGCACTGACTCTCTGACAGTGCAGCACTCACTCAGTGCTGACCCACCAACAGTGCAGCACTCCCTCAATACTGACCCACCAACAGTGCAGCACTCCCTCAGTACTGACCCTCTGACAGTGCAGTACTCCCTCAGTGCTGACCCACCAACAGTGCAGCACTCCCTCAGTACTGACCCACCAACAGTGCAGCACTCCCTCAGTACTGACCCACTGACAGTGCAGCACTCCCTCAGTACTGACCCTCTGACAGTGCAGTACTCCCTCAGTGCTGACCGACCAACAGTGCAGCACTCCCTCAGTACTGACTCTCTGACAGTGCAGCACTTCCTCAGTACTGACCCACTGACTGTGCAGCACTCCCTCAGTACTGACCCACTGACAGTGCAGCACTTCCTCAGCACTGACCCTCTGACAGTACAGCACTTACTCAGCACTGACCCTCTGACTGTGCAGCACTCCATCAGTACTGACCCACTGACAGTGCAGCACTCCCTCAGTACTGACCCTCTGACAGTGCAGTACTCCCTCAGTGCTGACCCACCAACAGTGCAGCATTCCCTCAGTACTGACCCACTGACAGTGCAGCACTCCCTCAGCACTGACCCTCTGAGCGTGCAACACTCCCTCAGCACAGACCCTCTGAGCGTGCAGCACTCCCTCAGTACTAACCAACTGAGAGTGCAGCACTCCCTCAGCACTGACCCACTGACAGTGCAGCACTCCCTCAGTGCTGATCCACTGACAGTGCAGCACTCACTCAGTAGTAACCCTCCAAAAGTGCAGCACTCCCTCAGTACTGACCCACTGAGAGTGCAGCACTCCCTCAGTACTGACCCTCCGACAGTGCAGCACTCCCTCAGTACTGACCCTCTGACAGTGCAGCACTCACTCAGTGCTGACCCACTGACAGTGCAGCACTCCCTCAGTACTGACCGTCTGACCGTGCAGCACTCCATCAGCACTGACCCTCTGAGAGTGCAGCATTCCCTCAGTACTAACCCACTGACAGTGCAGCTCTCCCTCAGTACTGACCCTCTGACAGTGCAGCACTCCTTCAATACTGACCCTCCGACAGTGCAGCACTCCCTCAATACTGACCCACCGACAGTGCAGCACTCCCTCAATACTAACCCACTAACAGTGCAGCACTCACTCAGTACTGACCCACTGACAGTGCAGTACTCCCTCAGTACTGACCCTCTGACAGTGCTGCACTTCCTCAGCCCTGACCCACTGACAGTGCAGCACTCCATCAGCACTGACCCATTGACAGTTCAGCACTCCCTCAGCACTGACCCTCTGAGCGTGCAGCACTCCCTCAGTACTAACCAACTGATTGTGCAGCACTCCCTCAGTGCTGAACCACTGACATTGCAGCATTCCCTCAGCACTGACCCAATGACAGTGCAGCACTCACTCAGTACTGATCCACTGACAGTGCAGTACTCACTCAGTACTAACCCTCTGACAGTGCAGCGCTCCCTCAGTACTGACCCACCGACAGTGCAGCGCTCCCTCAGCACTGACCCTCCGACAGTGCAGCGCTCCGTCATTACTGACCCTCTGACTGTGCAGCACTCCATCAGCACTGACCCACTGACAGTGCAGTACTCCCTCATTACGGACCCACTGACAGTGCAGTACTCCATCAGTACTGACTCTCTGACAGCGCAGCACTTCCTCAGTACTGACCCTCTGACCGTGCAGCACTCCATCAGTACTGACCCTCTGACAGAGCAGCACTCCCTCAGTACTGACCCTCTGACTGTGCAGCACTCACTCAGTGCTGACCCTCTGACTGTGCAGCACTCCATCAACACTGACCCACTGACAGTGCAGTACTCCCTCAGTACCGACCCTCTGACTGTGCAGCACTCCATCAGCACTGATCCACTGACAGTGCAGTACTCCCTCAGTACTGACCCTCTGACTGGGCAGCACTCCATCAGCACTGACCCATTGACAGTGCAGTACTCCCTCAGTGCTGACCCTCTGACTGTGCAGCACTCCATCAGTACTGACCCACTGACAGTGCAGTACTCCCTCATTACTGACCCAAAGACAGTGCAGCACTCCATCAGTACAGACCTTCTGACAGTGCAGCACTCCCTCAGTACTGACCCTCTGACAGTGCAGTACTCCCTCATTAGTAACCCTCTGACAGTGCAGCACTCCCTCAGTACTGACCCTCTGACAGTGCAGTACTCCCTCAGTACTGACCCTCTGACAGTGCAGCACTCACTCAGTGCTGACCCACCGACAGTGCAGTACTTCCTCAGTACAGACCCTCTGACAGTGCAGCAGTCAGTCAGTGCTGACCCTCTGACAGTGTAGCACTCCCTTAGTACTTGCACTCCGACAGTGCAGTACTCCCTCAGTACTGACCCTCTGACACTGCAGCACTCCCTGAGTACTGACCCACTGACAGTGCAGCACACACTCAATACAGGCCCTCTGACAGTGCAGCACTTCCACATTATTGACACTCCGACAGTGCAGCACTCCCTCATTACTGACCCACTGACAGTGCAGCACTCCCTCAGTACTGACCCTCTGCCAGTGCAGTCTCCCTCAGTACTGACCCTCTGACAGTGCAGCACTCATTCAGTGCTGACCCACCGACAGTGCAGCACTTCCTCATTACTGACCCTCTGACAGTACAGTACTCCCTCAGTACTGACCCTCTGACCGTGCAGCACTCCCTCAGTACTGACCCTCTGACAGTGCAGCACTCACTCAGTGCTGACCCACCGACAGTGCAGCACTCCCTCAGTACTGACCCTCTGACCGTGCAGCACTGCATCAGCACTGACCCTCTGAGAGTGCAGCATTCCCTCAGTACTAACCCACTGACAGTGCACCACTCCCTCAGGACTGACCCTCTGACAGTGAAGCACTCCTTCAATACTGACCCTCCGACAGTGCAGCACTCCCTCAGTACTGACCCTCTGACAGTGCACCACTCTCTCAGTGATAACCCACCGACAGTGCAGCACTCCCTCAGTACTGACCCTCTGACAGTGCAGCACTCACTCAGTGCTAACCCACGACAGTGCAGCACTCACTCAGTACTGACCCTCTGAGTGTGCAGCACTCCATCAGCACTGACTCTCTGACAGTGCAGCACTCACTCAGTGCTGACCCACCAACAGTGCAGCACTCCCTCAATACTGACCCACCAACAGTGCAGCACTCCCTCAGTACTGACCCTCTGACAGTGCAGTACTCCCTCAGTGCTGACCCACCAACAGTGCAGCACTCCCTCAGTACTGACCCACCAACAGTGCAGCACTCCCTCAGTACTGACCCACTGACAGTGCAGCACTCCCTCAGTACTGACCCTCTGACAGTGCAGTACTCCCTCAGTGTTGACCGACCAACAGTGCAGCACTCCCTCAGTACTGACTCTCTGACAGTGCAGCACTTCCTCAGTACTGACCCACTGACAGTGCAGCACTTCCTCAGCACTGACCCTCTGACAGTACAGCACTTACTCAGCACTGACCCTCTGACTGTGCAGCACTCCATCAGTACTGACCCACCAACAGTGCAGCATTCCCTCAGTACTGACCCACTGACAGTGCAGCACTCCCTCAGCACTGACCCTCTGAGCGTGCAACACTCCCTCAGCACTGACCCTCTGAGTGTGCAGCACTCCCTCAGGACTAACCAACTGATAGTGCAGCACTCCCTCAGTACTGAACCACTGACATTGCAGCACTCCCTCAGCACTGACCCTCTGAGCGTGCAGCACTCCCTCAGCACTGACCCTCTGAGCGTGCAGCACTCCCTCAGTACTAACCAACTGAGAGTGCAGCACTCCCTCAGCACTGACCCACTGACAGTGCAGCACTCCCTCAGTGCTGATCCACTGACAGTGCAGCACTCACTCAGTAGTAACCCTCCAAAAGTGCAGCACTCCCTCAGTACTGACCCACTGACAGTACAGCACTCCCTCAGTACTGACCCACTGACAGTGCAGCACTCCATCAGCACTGACCCACTGAAAGTGCAGCATTCCCTCTGTACTAACCCACTGACAGTGCAGCTGTCCCACAGTACTGACCCTCTAACAGTGCAGCACTCCTTCAATACTGACCCTCCGACAGTGCAGCACTCCCTCAGTACTGACCCTCCGACAGTGCAGCACTCAATCAGTGCTGACCCACTGACAGTGCAGCATTCCCTCAGTTCTGATCCTCTGACAGTGCAACACTCACCCACTGACTGTGGAGCACTCCCTCAGTACTAACCCACCGAGAGTGCACCACTCTCTGAGTATTGACTCTCCGACAGTGCAGGACTCCCTCAGTACTGACCCTCCGACAGTGCAGCACTCCCTCAGTACTAACCCACTGACAGTGCAGCACTACATCAGTACTGACCCTCTGACAGGGCAGCACTCCCTCACCACTGACCCTCTAACAGTGCAGCACTCACTCAGTGCTGACCCACCGACAGTGCTGCACTCCCTCAGTACTGACTCTCTGACAGTGCTGTACTCCCTCAGTACTGACCCTCTGACCGTGCAGCACTCCATCAGCACTGACCCACTGAAAGTGCAGCATTCCCTCTGTACTAACCCACTGACAGTGCAGCTGTCCCACAGTACTGACCCTCTAACAGTGCAGCACTCCTTCAATACTGACCCTCCGACAGTGCAGCACTCCCTCAGTACTGACCCTCCGACAGTGCAGCACTCACTCAGTGATGACCCACCGACAGTGCAGCACTCCCTCAGTACTGACCCTCTGACAGTGCAGCACTCCCTCATTACTGACCCTCCGACAGTGCAGCACTCCCTCAGTACTGACCCTCTGACAGTGCAGCACTCACTCAGTGCTGACCCACCGACAGTGCAGCACTCCCTCAGTACTTAACCCTCCGAGAGTGCAGCACTCCCTCAGTACTGACCCTCCGACAGTGCAGCACTTCCTCAGTACTGACCCTCTGACAGTGCAGCACTCCCTCAGCACTGACCCTCGAACAGTGCAGCACTCACTCAGTACTGAGCCTCCGACAGTGCACCACTTTCTCAGCACTGACCCACCAACAGTGCAGCACTCCCTCAATACTGACCCACCAACAGTGCAGTATTCCCTCATTACTGACGCACTGACTGTGCAGTACTCCCTCAGTACTAACCCACTGACAGTGCATCTCTCCCTCGGTACAGATCCACTGACAGTGCAGCACTCCATCAGCACTGACCCACTGACAGTGCAGTACTCCCTCAGTACTGACCCTCTGACAGTGCAGCACTCACTCAGTGCTGACCCACCGACACTGCAGCACTCCCTCAGTACTGACCCTCTGACAGTGCAGCACTCCCTCAGTACTGACCCTCCGACAGTGCAGCACTCCCTCAGTACTGACCCTCTGAGAGTGCAGCACTCCCTCAGTACTGACCCTCCGACAGTGCAGCACTCCCTCAGTACTGACACTCTGACAGTGCAGCACTCACTCAGTGATGACCCACTGACAGTGCAGCACTCCCTCAGTACTGACCGTCTGACCGTGCAGCACTCCATCAGCACTGACCCTCTGAGAGTGCAGCATTCCCTCAGTACTAACCCACTGACAGTGCAGCTCTCCCTCAGTACTGACCCTCTGACAGTGCAGCACTCCTTCAATACTGACCTTCCGACAGTGCAGCACTCCCTCAGTACTGACCCTCTGACAGTGCAGCGCTCCCTCAGTACTGACCCACCAACAGTGCAGCACTCCCTCAGCACTGACCCTCCAACAGTGCAGCACATCCTCAGCACTGACCCTCTGACCGTGCAGCAATCCCTCAGCACTGACCCTCCGACAGTGCAGCACTTCCTCAGTACTGACCCACCGATAGTGCAACACTCCCTCAATACTGACCCACTGACAATGCAGCACTCCCTCAGTACTGACTCTCCGACAGTGCAGCACTCCCTCAATACTGACCCACCGACAGTGCACCACTCTCTCAGTACTGACCCACCGACAGTGCAGCACTCACTCGGTGCTGACCCTATGACAGTGCAGCACTTCCTCAGCACTGACCCTCTGAGCGTGCAGCACTCCATCAGTACTAACCAACTGATAGTGCAGCACTCTCTCAGTACTGAACCACTGACATTGCAGCACTCCCTCAGCACTGACCCTCTGAGCGTGCAGCACTCCATCAGTACTAACCAACTGATAGTGCAGCACTCCCTCAGCACTGACCCACTGACAGTGCAGCACTCCCTCAGCACTGACCCACTGACAGTGCAGCACTCCCTGAACACTGTGCATTTGACAGTGCTGCCATCCCTCAGCACTGATCCTCTGAAGTGTGACACGCCCTTTGTACTGTCCATGTCACAGTGTATCACTCCCTCAGTACTGACTAACCAACAGTACGGCAGACAATCAGTATTGGCCCTCCGACAGTGCACCACTCTCTCAGTACTGACCCTCTGACAGTGCAGCACTCCCTCAGTACTGACACTCAGACAGTGCAGCATTCCCTCAGTACTGACACTCCGACAGTGCAGCACTCTCTCAGTACTGAGCCTCCGACAGTGCACCACTCTCTCAGTACTGACACTCCGACAGTGCAGCACTCCCTCAGTAGTGACACTCCGACAGTGCAGCACTCCCTCAGCACTGACCCACCAACAGTGCAGCACTCCCTCATTACTGACCCTCTGACAGTGCAGCACTCCCTCAGTACTAACCCTCTTACAGTGCAGCACTCCCTCAGTACTGACACTCTGACAGTGCAGCACTCTCTCAGTACTGAGCCTCCGACAGTGCACCACTCTCTCAGCACTGACCCACCAACAGTGCAGCACTCCCTCAATACTGACCCACCAACAGTGCAGCATTTTCTCAGTACAGACCTTCTGACAGTGCAGCACTCCCTCAGTACTAACCAACTGATAGTGCAGCACTCCATCAGTACTTACCAACTGATAGTGCAGCACTCCCTCAGTACTGAACCACTGACATTGCAGCACTCCCTCAGCACTGACCCTCTAACAGTGCAGCACTCCCTCAGTACTGACCCTGCGACAGTGCACCACTCTCTCAGCACTGACCCACCAACAGTGCAGCACTCCCTCAATACTGACCCAACGACAGTGCAGCACTCCCTCAATACTGACACACCCACAGTGCAGCACTCACTCAGTACTGACCCTCTGACAGTGCAGCACTTCCTCAGCACTGACCCTCTGACCGTGCAGCACTCCCTCAGCACTGACCCTCTGAGCGTGCAGCACTCCCTCAGTACTAACCAACTGATAGTGCAGCACTCCCTCAGTACTGAACCACGGACATTGCAGCATTCCCTCAGCACTGACCCAATGACAGTGCAGCACTCACTCAGTACTGATCCACTGACAGTGCAGCACTCCCTCAGTACTGACCCTCTGACAGTGCAGCACTCCCTCAGCACTGACCCTCTGAGCGTGCAGCACTCCCTCAGTACTAACCAACTGATAGTGCAGCACTCCCTCAGTACTGAACCACTGACATTGCAGCACTCCCTCAGCACTGACCCTCTGAGCGTGCAGCACTCCCTCAGTACTAACCAACTGAGAGTGCAGCACTCCCTCAGCACTGACCCACTGACAGTGCAGCACTCCCTCAGTGCTGACCAACTGACAGTGCAGCACTCACTCAGTAGTAACCCTCTAAAAGTGCAGCACTCCCTCATTACTGACCCACTGACAGTACAGCACTCCCTCAGTACTGACCCACTGACAGTGCAGCACTCCATCAGCATTGACCCACTGACAGTGCAGTACTCCCTCAGTACTGACCCTCTGACAGTGCAGCACTTACTCAGTGCTGACCCACCGACAGTGCAGCACTCCCTCAATACTGGCTCTCTGACAGTGCAGCACTTCCTCAGTACTGACCCTTTGACCGTGCAGCATTCTATCAGTACTGACCCTCTGACAGAGCAGCACTCCCACAGTACTAACCCACTGAAAGTGCAGCATTCCCTCTGTACTAACCACTGACAGTGCAGCTGTCCCACAGTACTGACCCTCTAACAGTGCAGCACTCCTTCAATACTGACCCTCCGACAGTGCAGCACTCCCTCAGTACTGACCTTTCGACAGTGCAGCACTCACTTAGTGCTGACCCAGCGACAGTGCAGCACTCTCTCAGTACTGACCCTCTGACAGTGCAGCACTCCCTCAGTACTGACCCTCCGACAGTGCAGCACTCCCTCAGTACTGACCCTCTGACAGTGCAGCACTCACTCAGTGCTGACCCACCGACAGTGCAGCACTCCCTCAGTACTGACCCTCCGAGAGTGCAGCACTCCCTCAGTACTGACCCTCCGACAGTGCAGCACTCCCTCAGTACTGACCCTCTGACAGTGCAGCACTCACTCAGTGCTGACCCACTGACAGTGCAGCACTCCCTCAGTACTGACCGTCTGACCGTGCAGCACTCCATCAGCACTGACCATCTGAGAGTGCAGCATTCCCTCAGTACTAACCCACTGACAGTGCAGCTCTCCCTCAGTACTGACCCTCTGACAGTGCAGCACTCCTTCAATACTGACCCTCCGACAGTGCAGCACTCCCTCAATACTGACCCACCGACAGTGCAGCACTCCCTCAATACTAACCCACTAACAGTGCAGCACTCACTCAGTACTGACCCACTGACAGTGCAGCACTCCCTCAATACTGGCTCTCTGACAGTGCAGCACTTCCTCAGTACTGACCCTTTGACCGTGCAGCATTCTATCAGTACTGACCCTCTGACAGAGCAGCACTCCCACAGTACTAACCCACTGTAAGTGCAGCATTCCCTCTGTACTAACCACTGACAGTGCAGCTGTCCCACAATACTGACCCTCTAACAGTGCAGCACTCCTTCAATACTGACCCTCCGACAGTGCAGCACTCCCTCAGTACTGACCTTTCGACAGTGCAGCACTCACTTAGTGCTGACCCAGCGACAGTGCAGCACTCTCTCAGTACTGACCCTCTGACAGTGCAGCACTCCCTCAGTACTGACCCTCCGACAGTGCAGCACTCCCTCAGTACTGACCCTCTGACAGTGCAGCACTCACTCAGTGCTGACCCACCGACAGTGCAGCACTCCCTCAGTACTGACCCTCCGAGAGTGCAGCACTCCCTCAGTACTGACCCTCCGACAGTGCAGCACTCCCTCAGTACTGACCCTCTGACAGTGCAGCACTCACTCAGTGCTGACCCACTGACAGTGCAGCACTCCCTCAGTACTGACCGTCTGACCGTGCAGCACTCCATCAGCACTGACCATCTGAGAGTGCAGCATTCCCTCAGTACTAACCCACTGACAGTGCAGCTCTCCCTCAGTACTGACCCTCTGACAGTGCAGCACTCCTTCAATACTGACCCTCCGACAGTGCAGCACTCCCTCAATACTGACCCACCGACAGTGCAGCACTCCCTCAATACTAACCCACTAACAGTGCAGCACTCACTCAGTACTGACCCACTGACAGTGCAGTACTCCCTCAGTACTGACCCTCTGACAGTGCAGCACTTCCTCAGCACTGACCCACTGACAGTGCAGCACTCCATCAGCACTGACCCATTGACAGTTCAGCACTCCCTCAGCACTGACCCTCTGAGCGTGCAGCACTCCCTCAGTACTAACCCACTGATTGTGCAGCACTCCCTCAGTGCTGAACCACTGACATTGCAGCATTCCCTCAGCACTGACCCAATGACAGTGCAGCACTCACTCAGTACTGATCCACTGACAGTGCAGTACTCACTCAGTACTAACCCTCTGACAGTGCAGCGCTCCCTCAGTACTGACCCACCGACAGTGCAGCGCTTCCTCAGTACTGACCCGCCGACAGTGCAGCGCTCCCTCAGTACTGACCCACCGATAGTGCAGCACTCCCTCAGTACTGACCCTCTGACAGTGCAGCACTTCCTCAGCACTGACCCTCTGACCGTGCAGCACTCCATCAGCATTGACTCATTGACAGTGCAGCACTCCCTCAGCACTGACCCTCTGAGCGTGCAGCACTCCCTCAGTACTAACCAACTGATAGTGCAGCACTCCCTCAGTGCTGAACCACTGACTTTGCAACATTCCCTCAGCACTGACCCTCTGACAGTGCAGCACTCCCTCAGTACTGATCCACTGACAGTGCAGCACTCCCTCAGTACTAACCCTCTGACAGTGCAGCACTCCCTCAGTACTGACGCACTGACAGTGCAGCACTCCCTCAGTACTGACCCACTGACAGTGCAGCACTCCCTCAGTACTAACCCTCTGACAGTGCAGCACTCCCTCAGTACTGACCCACTGACAGTGCAGCATTTCCTCAGTTCTAACCCTCTGACAGTGCAGCAGTCCGTCAGTACTAACCCACCAAGAGTACACCACTCCCTCAGTACTGACCCTCCGACAGTGCAGCACTCCCTCAGTACTAACCCACTTACAGTGCAGCACTCTCTCAGTACTGACCCACCGACAATGCAGCACTCCCTCAGTACTAACCTTCTGACAGTGTAGCACTCCCTCAGTACAGAACCACTGATAGTGCAGCACTCCCTCAGTACTGAACCACTGACATTGCAGCATTCCCTCAGCACTGACCCACTGACAGTGCAGCACTCCCTCAGCACTGACCCACTGACAGTGCAGCACTCCCTCAGTACTGACCCTCCGACAGTGCAGCACTCCCTCAGTACTAACCCACTTACAGTGCAGCACTCTCTCAGTACTGACCCACTGACAGTGCAGCACTCCCTCAGTACTGACCCTCTAACAGTGCAGCACTCCCTCAGCACTGACCCTCTGAGCGTGCAGCACTCCCTCAGTACTAACCAACTGATAGTGCAGCACTCCCTCAGCACTGACCCGCTGACAGTGCAGCACTCCCTCAGTACTGATCCACTGACAATGCAGCATTCCCTCAGCACTGACCCTCTGAGCGTTCAGCACTCCCTCAGTACTAACCAACTGATAGTGCAGCACTCCCTCAGTACTGAACCACTGACATTGCAGCATTCCCTCAGCACTGACCCAATGACAGTGCAGCACTCACTCAGTACTGACTCTCCAACAGTGCAGCACTCCCTCAGTACTGACCCACCGACAGTGCACCACTCTCTCAGTACTGACCCACCGACAGTGCAGCACTCACTCGGTGCTGACCCTATGACAGTGCAGCACTTCCTCAGCACTGACCCTCTGAGCGTGCAGCACTCCATCAGTGCTAACCAACTGATAGTGCAGCACTCCCTCAGTACTGACCCACCAACAGTGCAGCACTCCCTCAATACTGAAGCACCAACAGTGCAGCACTCCCTCATTACTGACCATCTGAGCGTGCAGCATTCTCTCAGTACTAACCAACTGATAGTGCAGCACTCCATCAGTACTGAACCACTGACATTGCAGCACTCCCTCAGTACTGAACCACTGACATTGCAGCACTCCCTCAGCACTGACCCTCCGACAGTGCAGCACTCCCTCAGTACTGACCCACCGACAGTGCAGCACTCCCTCAGTACTGACCCACCGACAGTGCAGCACTCCCTCAGTACGGACCCTCTCACAGTGCAGCACTTCCTCAGCACTGACCCTCTGAGCGTGCAGCACTCCATCAGTACTAACCAACTGATAGTGCAGCACTCCCTCAGTACTGAACCACTGACATTGCAGCACTCCCTCAGCACTGACCCTCCGACAGGCAGCACTCCGTCAGTACTGACCCACCAACAGTGCAGCACTCCCTCAGCACTGACCCTCTAGCAGTGCAGCACTCCCTCAATACTGACCCACCAACAGTGCAGCACTCCCTCAGTACTGAGCCTCCGACAGTGCACCACACTCTCAGCACTGACCCACCAACAGTGCAGCACTCCCTCAGTACTGACCCTCCTACAGAGCAGCACTCCCTCAGGACGAACCCACTGACTGTGCAGCACTCCCTCAGTACTGACCCTCTGACAGAGCAGCACTCCCTCAGTACTAACCCACTGACAATGCAGCTCTCCCTCAGTACTGACACTCTAACAGTGCAGCACTCACTCAGTGCTGACCCACCGACAATGCAGCACTCCCTCAGTACTAACCTTCTGACAGTGTAGCACTCCCTCAGTACAGAACCACTGATAGTGCAGCACTCCCTCAGTACTGACCCACTGACAGTGCAGCACTCCCTCAGTACTAACCCTCTGACAGTGCAGCACTCCCTCAGTACTAACCCATCGATAGTGCAGCACTCTCTCTGCACTGACCCACCATCAGTGCAGCACTCCCTCAATACTGACCCTCCAACAGTGCAGCACTCCCTCAATACTGACCCACCAACAGTGCAGCACTCCCTCAGTACTGACCCTCTGACAGTGCAGCACTCCCTCAGTACTGACCCAATGACAGTGCAGCACTTCCTCACTACTGACCCTCTGACTGTGCAGCAGTCCATCAGCACTGACCCACTGACAGTGCAGCACTCACTCATTGCTGACCCACTGACAGTGCAGCACTCCCTCAGTACTGACTCTCTGACAGTGCAGCACTTCCTCACTACTGACCCTCTGACCGTGCAGCACTCCATCAGCACTGACCCACTGACAGTGCAGTACTCCCTCAGTACTGACCCTCCTACAGAGCAGCACTCCCTCAGGACGGACCCACTGACCGTGCAGCACTCCCTCAGTACTGACCCTCTGACAGAGCAGCACTCCCTCAGTACTAACCCACTGACAATGCAGCTCTCCCTCAGTACTGACCCTCTAACAGTGCAGCACTCCTTCAATACTGACCCTCCGACAGTGCACACACTCCCTCAGTACTGACCCTCTGACAGTTCAGCACTCACTCAGTGCTGACCCACCGACAATGCAGCACTCCCTCAGTACTAATCTTCTGACAGTGTAGCACTCCCTCAGTACAGAACCACTGATAGTGCAGCACTCCCTCAGTACTGACCCACTGACAGTGCAGCACTCCCTCAGTACTAACCCTCTGACAGTGCAGCACTCCCTCAGTACTAACCCACCGATAGTGCAGCACTCTCTCTGCACTGACCCACCATCAGTGCAGCACTCCCTCAATACTGACCCTCCGACAGTGCGGCACTCCCTCAGCACTGACCCTCAAACAGTGCAGCACTCTCTCAGTACTGACCCACCGACAGTGCAGCACCTCCTCAGTACTGACCCTCGGACATTGCTGCATTCCCTCATTTCTGACCCTCTGACAGTGCAGCACTCCCTCAGCACTCACCCTGTGACAGTGCAGCACTCCCTCAGCAACGTCCATTTGACAGTGCTGCCCTCTCTCAGCACTGATACTCTGACCGTGCAACACTACCTCAGTACTAACCAACTGATAGTGCAGCATTACCTCAGTACTGAACCACTGACATTGCAGCATTCCCTCAGCACTGACCCAATGACAGTGCAGCACTCCCTCAGTACCAACCCTCTGACAGTGCAGTACTCACTCAGTACTAACCCTCTGACAGTGCAGCACTCCCTCAGTACTGACCCACTGACAGTGCAGCACTCCCTCAGTACTGACCCTCTGACAGTGCAGCACTCCCTCAGTACTGACCCACTGACAGTGCAGCACTCCCTCAGTACTAACCCTCTGACAGTGCAGCACTCCCTCAGTACTGACCCACTGACAGTGCAGCATTTCCTCAGTTCTAAACCTCTGACAGTGCAGCACTCCGTCAGTACTAACCCACCAAGAGTACACCACTCTCTCAGTACTGACTCTCTGACAGTGCAGCACTCCCTCAGTACTGACCCTCCGACAGTGCAGCACTCCCTCAGTACTAACCCACTTACAGTGCAGCACTCACTCAGTACTGACCCACTGACAGTGCAGCACTCCCTCAGTACTGACCCACTGACAGTGCAGCACTCTCTCAGTACTGACCCACTGACAGTGCAGCACTCCCTCAGCACTGACCCTCTAACAGTGCAGCACTCCCTCAGCACTGACCCTCTGAGCGTGCAGCACTCCCTCAGTACTAACCAACTGATAGTGCAGCACTCCCTCAGTACTGAACCACTGACATTGCAGCACTCCCTCAGCACTGACCCTCTGAGCGTGCAGCACTCCCTCAGTACTAACCAACTGATAGTGCAGCACTCCCTCAACACTGACCCACTGACAGTGCAGCACTCACTCAGTGCTGACCCACTGACAGTGCAGCACTCCATCAGCACTGACCCACTGACAGTGCA
This sequence comes from Chiloscyllium plagiosum, assembly GCF_037043375.1. NCBI lineage: Eukaryota > Metazoa > Chordata > Chondrichthyes > Orectolobiformes > Hemiscylliidae > Chiloscyllium > Chiloscyllium plagiosum. Next base: position 56,325,531 of record NW_028270161.1, read on the forward strand.
GCACTCCCTCAGTACTGACCCACTGACAGTGCAGCACTCCCTCAGTACTAACCCTCTGACAGTGCAGCACTCCATCAGTACTAACCCTCTGACAGTGCAACACTCACTCAGTACTGACCCACTGACAGTGCAGCACTCCCTCAGCACTGACCCTCTAACAGTGCAGCACTCCATCAGTACTGAGCCTCTGACAGTGCACCACACTCCCAGCACTGAACCTCCAACAATGCAGCACCACCTCAATACTGACCCACCAACAGTGCAGTACTCCCTCAGTACTGACCCACTGACTGTGTAGTACTCCCTCAGTACTGACCCTCTGACAGTGCAGCACTCACTCAGTGCTGACCCACTGACAGTGCAGCACTCCCTCAGCACTGACCCTCTGAGCGTGCAGCACTCCCTCAGTACTAACCCTCTGACAGTGCAGCACTCTCTCAGTACTGACCCACCGACAGTGCAGCACCTCCTCAGTACTGACCCTCGGACATTGCTGCATTCCCTCATTTCTGACCCTCTGACAGTGCAGCACTCCCTCAGCACTCACCCTGTGACAGTGCAGCACTCCCTCAGCAACGTCCATTTGACAGTGCTGCCCTCTCTCAGCACTGATACTCTGACCGTGCAACACTACCTCAGTACTAACCAACTGATAGTGCAGCACTCCCTCAGTACTGAACCACTGACTGTGCAGCACTCCCTCAGTACTGAACCACTGACTTTGCAACATTCCCTCAGCACTGACCCTCTGACAGTGCAGCACTCCCTCAGTACTGATCCACTGACAGTGCAGCACTCCCTCAGTACTAACCCTCTGACAGTGCAGCACTCCCTCAGTACTGACGCACTGACAGTGCAGCACTCCCTCAGTACTGACCCACTGACAGTGCAGCACTCCCTCAGTACTAACCCTCTGACAGTGCAGCACTCCCTCAGTACTGACCCACTGACAGTGCAGCATTTCCTCAGTTCTAACCCTCTGACAGTGCAGCACTCCGTCAGTACTAACCCACCAAGAGTACACCACTCCCTCAGTACTGACCCTCCGACAGTGCAGCACTCCCTCAGTACTAACCCACTTACAGTGCAGCACTCTCTCAGTACTGACCCACCGACAATGCAGCACTCCCTCAGTACTAACCTTCTGACAGTGTAGCAATCCCTCAGTACAGAACCACTGATAGTGCAGCACTCCCTCAGTACTGAACCACTGACATTGCAGCATTCCCTCAGCACTGACCCACTGACAGTGCAGCACTCCCTCAGCACTGACCCACTGACAGTGCAGCACTCCCTCAGTACTGACCCTCCGACAGTGCAGCACTCCCTCAGTACTAACCCACTTACAGTGCAGCACTCTCTCAGTACTGACCCACTGACAGTGCAGCACTCCCTCAGTACTGACCCTCTAACAGTGCAGCACTCCCTCAGCACTGACCCTCTGAGCGTGCAGCACTCCCTCAGTACTAACCAACTGATAGTGCAGCACTCCCTCAGCACTGACCCGCTGACAGTGCAGCACTCCCTCAGTACTGATCCACTGACAATGCAGCATTCCCTCAGCACTGACCCTCTGAGCGTTCAGCACTCCCTCAGTACTAACCAACTGATAGTGCAGCACTCCCTCAGTACTGAACCACTGACATTGCAGCATTCCCTCAGCACTGACCCAATGACAGTGCAGCACTCACTCAGTACTGACTCTCCAACAGTGCAGCACTCCCTCAGTACTGACCCACCGACAGTGCACCACTCTCTCAGTACTGACCCACCGACAGTGCAGCACTCACTCGGTGCTGACCCGAGGACAGTGCAGCACTTCCTCAGCACTGACCCTCTGAGCGTGCAGCACTCCATCAGTGCTAACCAACTGATAGTGCAGCACTCCCTCAGTACTGACCCACCAACAGTGCAGCACTCCCTCAATACTGAAGCACCAACAGTGCAGCACTCCCTCATTACTGACCATCTGAGCGTGCAGCATTCTCTCAGTACTAACCAACTGATAGTGCAGCACTCCATCAGTACTGAACCACTGACATTGCAGCACTCCCTCAGTACTGAACCACTGACATTGCAGCACTCCCTCAGCACTGACCCTCCGACAGTGCAGCACTCCCTCAGTACTGACCCACCGACAGTGCAGCACTCCCTCACTACTGACCCACCGACAGTGCAGCGGTCCCTCAGTACTGACCCACCGACAGTGCAGCACTCCCTCAGTACGGACCCTCTCACAGTGCAGCACTTCCTCAGCACTGACCCTCTGAGCGTGCAGCACTCCATCAGTACTAACCAACTGATAGTGCAGCACTCCCTCAGTACTGAACCACTGACATTGCAGCACTCCCTCAGCACTGACCCTCCGACAGGCAGCACTCCGTCAGTACTGACCCACCAACAGTGCAGCACTCCCTCAGCACTGACCCTCTAGCAGTGCAGCACTCCCTCAATACTGACCCACCAACAGTGCAGCACTCCCTCAGTACTGAGCCTCCGACAGTGCACCACACTCTCAGCACTGACCCACCAACAGTGCAGCACTCCCTCAGTACTGACCCTCCTACAGAGCAGCACTCCCTCAGGACGAACCCACTGACTGTGCAGCACTCCCTCAGTACTGACCCTCTGACAGAGCAGCACTCCCTCAGTACTAACCCACTGACAATGCAGCTCTCCCTCAGTACTGACACTCTAACAGTGCAGCACTCACTCAGTGCTGACCCACCGACAATGCAGCACTCCCTCAGTACTAACCTTCTGACAGTGTAGCACTCCCTCAGTACAGAACCACTGATAGTGCAGCACTCCCTCAGTACTGACCCACTGACAGTGCAGCACTCCCTCAGTACTAACCCTCTGACAGTGCAGCACTCCCTCAGTACTAACCCATCGATAGTGCAGCACTCTCTCTGCACTGACCCACCATCAGTGCAGCACTCCCTCAATACTGACCCTCCAACAGTGCAGCACTCCCTCAATACTGACCCACCAACAGTGCAGCACTCCCTCAGTACTGACCCTCTGACAGTGCAGCACTCCCTCAGTACTGACCCAATGACAGTGCAGCACTTCCTCACTACTGACCCTCTGACTGTGCAGCAGTCCATCAGCACTGACCCACTGACAGTGCAGCACTCACTCATTGCTGACCCACTGACAGTGCAGCACTCCCTCAGTACTGACTCTCTGACAGTGCAGCACTTCCTCACTACTGACCCTCTGACCGTGCAGCACTCCATCAGCACTGACCCACTGACAGTGCAGTACTCCCTCAGTACTGACCCTCCTACAGAGCAGCACTCCCTCAGGACGAACCCACTGACCGTGCAGCACTCCCTCAGTACTGACCCTCTGACAGAGCAGCACTCCCTCAGTACTAACCCACTGACAATGCAGCTCTCCCTCAGTACTGACCCTCTAACAGTGCAGCACTCCTTCAATACTGACCCTCCGACAGTGCACACACTCCCTCAGTACTGACCCTCTGACAGTTCAGCACTCACTCAGTGCTGACCCACCGACAATGCAGCACTCCCTCAGTACTAATCTTCTGACAGTGTAGCACTCCCTCAGTACAGAACCACGGATAGTGCAGCACTCCCTCAGTACTGACCCACTGACAGTGCAGCACTCCCTCAGTACTAACCCTCTGACAGTGCAGCACTCCCTCAGTACTAACCCACCGATAGTGCAGCACTCTCTCTGCACTGACCCACCATCAGTGCAGCACTCCCTCAATACTGACCCTCCGACAGTGCGGCACTCCCTCAGCACTGACCCTCAAACAGTGCAGCACTCTCTCAGTACTGACCCACCGACAGTGCAGCACCTCCTCAGTACTGACCCTCGGACATTGCTGCATTCCCTCATTTCTGACCCTCTGACAGTGCAGCACTCCCTCAGCACTCACCCTGTGACAGTGCAGCACTCCCTCAGCAACGTCCATTTGACAGTGCTGCCCTCTCTCAGCACTGATACTCTGACCGTGCAACACTACCTCAGTACTAACCAACTGATAGTGCAGCACTCCCTCAGTACTGAACCACTGACATTGCAGCATTCCCTCAGCACTGACCCAATGACAGTGCAGCACTCCCTCAGTACCAACCCTCTGACAGTGCAGTACTCACTCAGTACTAACCCTCTGACAGTGCAGCACTCCCTCAGTACTGACCCACTGACAGTGCAGCACTCCCTCAGTACTGACCCTCTGACAGTGCAGCACTCCCTCAGTACTGACCCACTGACAGTGCAGCACTCCCTCAGTACTAACCCTCTGACAGTGCAGCACTCCCTCAGTACTGACCCACTGACAGTGCAGCATTTCCTCAGTTCTAAACCTCTGACAGTGCAGCACTCCGTCAGTACTAACCCACCAAGAGTACACCACTCTCTCAGTACTGACTCTCTGACAGTGCAGCACTCCCTCAGTACTGACCCTCCGACAGTGCAGCACTCCCTCAGTACTAACCCACTTACAGTGCAGCACTCACTCAGTACTGACCCACTGACAGTGCAGCACTCCCTCAGTACTGACCCACTGACAGTGCAGCACTCTCTCAGTACTGACCCACTGACAGTGCAGCACTCCCTCAGCACTGACCCTCTAACAGTGCAGCACTCCCTCAGCACTGACCCTCTGAGCGTGCAGCACTCCCTCAGTACTAACCAACTGATAGTGCAGCACTCCCTCAGTACTGAACCACTGACATTGCAGCACTCCCTCAGCACTGACCCTCTGAGCGTGCAGCACTCCCTCAGTACTAACCAACTGATAGTGCAGCACTCCCTCAACACTGACCCACTGACAGTGCAGCACTCACTCAGTGCTGACCCACTGACAGTGCAGCACTCCATCAGCACTGACCCACTGACAGTGCAGCACTCCCTCAGTACTGACCCACTGACAGTGCAGCACTCCCTCAGTACTAACCCTCTGACAGTGCAGCACTCCATCAGTACTAACCCTCTGACAGTGCAACACTCACTCAGTACTGACCCACTGACAGTGCAGCACTCCCTCAGCACTGACCCTCTAACAGTGCAGCACTCCATCAGTACTGAGCCTCTGACAGTGCACCACACTCCCAGCACTGAACCTCCAACAATGCAGCACCACCTCAATACTGACCCACCAACAGTGCAGTACTCCCTCAGTACTGACCCACTGACTGTGTAGTACTCCCTCAGTACTGACCCTCTGACAGTGCAGCACTCACTCAGTGCTGACCCACTGACAGTGCAGCACTCCCTCAGCACTGACCCTCTGAGCGTGCAGCACTCCCTCAGTACTAACCCTCTGACAGTGCAGCACTCTCTCAGTACTGACCCACCGACAGTGCAGCACCTCCTCAGTACTGACCCTCGGACATTGCTGCATTCCCTCATTTCTGACCCTCTGACAGTGCAGCACTCCCTCAGCACTCACCCTGTGACAGTGCAGCACTCCCTCAGCAACGTCCATTTGACAGTGCTGCCCTCTCTCAGCACTGATACTCTGACCGTGCAACACTACCTCAGTACTAACCAACTGATAGTGCAGCACTCCCTCAGTACTGAACCACTGACTGTGCAGCACTCCCTCAGTACTGAACCACTGACTTTGCAACATTCCCTCAGCACTGACCCTCTGACAGTGCAGCACTCCCTCAGTACTGATCCACTGACAGTGCAGCACTCCCTCAGTACTAACCCTCTGACAGTGCAGCACTCCCTCAGTACTGACGCACTGACAGTGCAGCACTCCCTCAGTACTGACCCACTGACAGTGCAGCACTCCCTCAGTACTAACCCTCTGACAGTGCAGCACTCCCTCAGTACTGACCCACTGACAGTGCAGCATTTCCTCAGTTCTAACCCTCTGACAGTGCAGCACTCCGTCAGTACTAACCCACCAAGAGTACACCACTCCCTCAGTACTGACCCTCCGACAGTGCAGCACTCCCTCAGTACTAACCCACTTACAGTGCAGCACTCACTCAGTACTGACCCACCGACAATGCAGCACTCCCTCAGTACTAACCTTCTGACAGTGTAGCAATCCCTCAGTACAGAACCACTGATAGTGCAGCACTCCCTCAGTACTGAACCACTGACATTGCAGCATTCCCTCAGCACTGACCCACTGACAGTGCAGCACTCCCTCAGCACTGACCCACTGACAGTGCAGCACTCCCTCAGTACTGACCCTCCGACAGTGCAGCACTCCCTCAGTACTAACCCACTTACAGTGCAGCACTCTCTCAGTACTGACCCACTGACAGTGCAGCACTCCCTCAGTACTGACCCTCTAACAGTGCAGCACTCCCTCAGCACTGACCCTCTGAGCGTGCAGCACTCCCTCAGTACTAACCAACTGATAGTGCAGCACTCCCTCAGCACTGACCCGCTGACAGTGCAGCACTCCCTCAGTACTGATCCACTGACAATGCAGCATTCCCTCAGCACTGACCCTCTGAGCGTTCAGCACTCCCTCAGTACTAACCAACTGATAGTGCAGCACTCCCTCAGTACTGAACCACTGACATTGCAGCATTCCCTCAGCACTGACCCAATGACAGTGCAGCACTCACTCAGTACTGACTCTCCAACAGTGCAGCACTCCCTCAGTACTGACCCACCGACAGTGCACCACTCTCTCAGTACTGACCCACCGACAGTGCAGCACTCACTCGGTGCTGACCCTATGACAGTGCAGCACTTCCTCAGCACTGACCCTCTGAGCGTGCAGCACTCCATCAGTGCTAACCAACTGATAGTGCAGCACTCCCTCAGTACTGACCCACCAACAGTGCAGCACTCCCTCAATACTGAAGCACCAACAGTGCAGCACTCCCTCATTACTGACCATCTGAGCGTGCAGCATTCTCTCAGTACTAACCAACTGATAGTGCAGCACTCCATCAGTACTGAACCACTGACATTGCAGCACTCCCTCAGTACTGAACCACTGACATTGCAGCACTCCCTCAGCACTGACCCTCCGACAGTGCAGCACTCCCTCAGTACTGACCCACCGACAGTGCAGCACTCCCTCACTACTGACCCACCGACAGTGCAGCGGTCCCTCAGTACTGACCCACCGACAGTGCAGCACTCCCTCAGTACGGACCCTCTCACAGTGCAGCACTTCCTCAGCACTGACCCTCTGAGCGTGCAGCACTCCATCAGTACTAACCAACTGATAGTGCAGCACTCCCTCAGTACTGAACCACTGACATTGCAGCACTCCCTCAGCACTGACCCTCCGACAGGCAGCACTCCGTCAGTACTGACCCACCAACAGTGCAGCACTCCCTCAGCACTGACCCTCTAGCAGTGCAGCACTCCCTCAATACTGACCCACCAACAGTGCAGCACTCCCTCAGTACTGAGCCTCCGACAGTGCACCACACTCTCAGCACTGACCCACCAACAGTGCAGCACTCCCTCAGTACTGACCCTCCTACAGAGCAGCACTCCCTCAGGACGAACCCACTGACTGTGCAGCACTCCCTCAGTACTGACCCTCTGACAGAGCAGCACTCCCTCAGTACTAACCCACTGACAATGCAGCTCTCCCTCAGTACTGACACTCTAACAGTGCAGCACTCACTCAGTGCTGACCCACCGACAATGCAGCACTCCCTCAGTACTAACCTTCTGACAGTGTAGCACTCCCTCAGTACAGAACCACTGATAGTGCAGCACTCCCTCAGTACTGACCCACTGACAGTGCAGCACTCCCTCAGTACTAACCCTCTGACAGTGCAGCACTCCCTCAGTACTAACCCATCGATAGTGCAGCACTCTCTCTGCACTGACCCACCATCAGTGCAGCACTCCCTCAATACTGACCCTCCAACAGTGCAGCACTCCCTCAATACTGACCCACCAACAGTGCAGCACTCCCTCAGTACTGACCCTCTGACAGTGCAGCACTCCCTCAGTACTGACCCAATGACAGTGCAGCACTTCCTCACTACTGACCCTCTGACTGTGCAGCAGTCCATCAGCACTGACCCACTGACAGTGCAGCACTCACTCATTGCTGACCCACTGACAGTGCAGCACTCCCTCAGTACTGACTCTCTGACAGTGCAGCACTTCCTCACTACTGACCCTCTGACCGTGCAGCACTCCATCAGCACTGACCCACTGACAGTGCAGTACTCCCTCAGTACTGACCCTCCTACAGAGCAGCACTCCCTCAGGACGAACCCACTGACCGTGCAGCACTCCCTCAGTACTGACCCTCTGACAGAGCAGCACTCCCTCAGTACTAACCCACTGACAATGCAGCTCTCCCTCAGTACTGACCCTCTAACAGTGCAGCACTCCTTCAATACTGACCCTCCGACAGTGCACACACTCCCTCAGTACTGACCCTCTGACAGTTCAGCACTCACTCAGTGCTGACCCACCGACAATGCAGCACTCCCTCAGTACTAATCTTCTGACAGTGTAGCACTCCCTCAGTACAGAACCACGGATAGTGCAGCACTCCCTCAGTACTGACCCACTGACAGTGCAGCACTCCCTCAGTACTAACCCTCTGACAGTGCAGCACTCCCTCAGTACTAACCCACCGATAGTGCAGCACTCTCTCTGCACTGACCCACCATCAGTGCAGCACTCCCTCAATACTGACCCTCCGACAGTGCGGCACTCCCTCAGCACTGACCCTCAAACAGTGCAGCACTCTCTCAGTACTGACCCACCGACAGTGCAGCACCTCCTCAGTACTGACCCTCGGACATTGCTGCATTCCCTCATTTCTGACCCTCTGACAGTGCAGCACTCCCTCAGCACTCACCCTGTGACAGTGCAGCACTCCCTCAGCAACGTCCATTTGACAGTGCTGCCCTCTCTCAGCACTGATACTCTGACCGTGCAACACTACCTCAGTACTAACCAACTGATAGTGCAGCACTCCCTCAGTACTGAACCACTGACATTGCAGCATTCCCTCAGCACTGACCCAATGACAGTGCAGCACTCCCTCAGTACCAACCCTCTGACAGTGCAGTACTCACTCAGTACTAACCCTCTGACAGTGCAGCACTCCCTCAGTACTGACCCACTGACAGTGCAGCACTCCCTCAGTACTGACCCTCTGACAGTGCAGCACTCCCTCAGTACTGACCCACTGACAGTGCAGCACTCCCTCAGTACTAACCCTCTGACAGTGCAGCACTCCCTCAGTACTGACCCACTGACAGTGCAGCATTTCCTCAGTTCTAAACCTCTGACAGTGCAGCACTCCGTCAGTACTAACCCACCAAGAGTACACCACTCTCTCAGTACTGACTCTCTGACAGTGCAGCACTCCCTCAGTACTGACCCTCCGACAGTGCAGCACTCCCTCAGTACTAACCCACTTACAGTGCAGCACTCACTCAGTACTGACCCACTGACAGTGCAGCACTCCCTCAGTACTGACCCACTGACAGTGCAGCACTCTCTCAGTACTGACCCACTGACAGTGCAGCACTCCCTCAGCACTGACCCTCTAACAGTGCAGCACTCCCTCAGCACTGACCCTCTGAGCGTGCAGCACTCCCTCAGTACTAACCAACTGATAGTGCAGCACTCCCTCAGTACTGAACCACTGACATTGCAGCACTCCCTCAGCACTGACCCTCTGAGCGTGCAGCACTCCCTCAGTACTAACCAACTGATAGTGCAGCACTCCCTCAACACTGACCCACTGACAGTGCAGCACTCACTCAGTGCTGACCCACTGACAGTGCAGCACTCCATCAGCACTGACCCACTGACAGTGCAGCACTCCCTCAGTACTGACCCACTGACAGTGCAGCACTCCCTCAGTACTAACCCTCTGACAGTGCAGCACTCCATCAGTACTAACCCTCTGACAGTGCAACACTCACTCAGTACTGACCCACTGACAGTGCAGCACTCCCTCAGCACTGACCCTCTAACAGTGCAGCACTCCATCAGTACTGAGCCTCTGACAGTGCACCACACTCCCAGCACTGAACCTCCAACAATGCAGCACCACCTCAATACTGACCCACCAACAGTGCAGTACTCCCTCAGTACTGACCCACTGACTGTGTAGTACTCCCTCAGTACTGACCCTCTGACAGTGCAGCACTCACTCAGTGCTGACCCACTGACAGTGCAGCACTCCCTCAGCACTGACCCTCTGAGCGTGCAGCACTCCCTCAGTACTAACCCTCTGACAGTGCAGCACTCTCTCAGTACTGACCCACCGACAGTGCAGCACCTCCTCAGTACTGACCCTCGGACATTGCTGCATTCCCTCATTTCTGACCCTCTGACAGTGCAGCACTCCCTCAGCACTCACCCTGTGACAGTGCAGCACTCCCTCAGCAACGTCCATTTGACAGTGCTGCCCTCTCTCAGCACTGATACTCTGACCGTGCAACACTACCTCAGTACTAACCAACTGATAGTGCAGCACTCCCTCAGTACTGAACCACTGACTGTGCAGCACTCCCTCAGTACTGACCCTCTGACAGAGCAGCACTCCCTCAGTACTAACCCACTGACAATGCAGCTCTCCCTCAGTACTGACACTCTAACAGTGCAGCACTCACTCAGTGCTGACCCACCGACAATGCAGCACTCCCTCAGTACTAACCTTCTGACAGTGTAGCACTCCCTCAGTACAGAACCACTGATAGTGCAGCACTCCCTCAGTACTGACCCACTGACAGTGCAGCACTCCCTCAGTACTAACCCTCTGACAGTGCAGCACTCCCTCAGTACTAACCCACCGATAGTGCAGCACTCTCTCTGCACTGACCCACCATCAGTGCAGCACTCCCTCAATACTGACCCTCCAACAGTGCAGCACTCCCTCAATACTGACCCACCAACAGTGCAGCACTCCCTCAGTACTGACCCTCTGACAGTGCAGCACTCACTCAGTGCTGACCCACTGACAGTGCAGCACTCCCTCAGTACTGACCCAATGACAGTGCAGCACTTCCTCACTACTGACCCTCTGACTGTGCAGCAGTCCATCAGCACTGACCCACTGACAGTGCAGCACTCACTCATTGCTGACCCACTGACAGTGCAGCACTCCCTCAGTACTGACTCTCTGACAGTGCAGCACTTCCTCACTACTGACCCTCTGACCGTGCAGCACTCCATCAGCACTGACCCACTGACAGTGCAGCACTCCCTCAGTACTGACCCTCCTACAGAGCAGCACTCCCTCAGGACGAACCCACTGACTGTGCAGCACTCCCTCAGTACTGACCCTCTGACAGAGCAGCACTCCCTCAGTACTAACCCACTGACAATGCAGCTCTCCTTCAGTACTGACCCTCTAACAGTGCAGCACTCCTTCAATACTGACCCTCCGACAGTGCACACACTCCCTCAGTACTGACCCTCTGACAGTTCAGCACTCACTCAGTGCTGACCCACCGACAATGCAGCACTCCCTCAGTACTAACCTTCTGACAGTGTAGCACTCCCTCAGTACAGAACCACTGATAGTGCAGCACTCCCTCAGTACTGACGCACTGACAGTGCAGCACTCCCTCAGTACTAACCCTCTGACAGTGCAGCACTCCCTCAGTACTAAACCACCGACAGTGCAGCACTCTCTCTGCACTGACCCACCATCAGTGCAGCACTCCCTCAATACTGACCCTCCGACAGTGCGGCACTCCCTCAGCACTGACCCTCAAACAGTGCAGCACTCTCTCAGTACTGACCCACCGACAGTGCAGCACCTCCTCAGTACTGACCCTCGGACATTGCTGCATTCCCTCATTTCTGACCCTCTGACAGTGCAGCACTCCCTCAGCACTCACCCTGTGACAGTGCAGCACTCCCTCAGCAACGTCCATTTGACAGTGCTGCCCTCTCTCAGCACTGATACTCTGACCGTGCAACACTACCTCAGTACTAACCAACTGATAGTGCAGCACTCCCTCAGTACTGAACCACTGACATTGCAGCATTCCCTCAGCACTGACCCAATGACAGTGCAGCACTCCCTCAGTACCAACCCTCTGACAGTGCAGTACTCACTCAGTACTAACCCTCTGACAGTGCAGCACTCCCTCAGTACTGACCCACTGACAGTGCAGCACTCCCTCAGTACTGACCCTCTGACAGTGCAGCACTCCCTCAGTACTGACCCACTGACAGTGCAGCACTCCCTCAGTACTGACCCAATGACAGTGCAGCACTCCCTCACTACTGACCCACCGACAGTGCAGCGCTCCCTCAGTACTGACCCTCTGAGCGTGCAGCACTCCATCAGTACTAACCAACTGATAGTGCAGCACTCCCTCAGTACTGAACCACTGACATTGCAGCACTCCCTCACTACTGACCCACCGACAGTGCAGCGCTCCCTCAGTACTGACCCTCTGAGCGTGCAGCACTCCATCAGTACTAACCAACTGATAGTGCAGCACTCCCTCAGTACTGAACCACTGACATTGCAGCACTCCCTCAGCACTGACCCTCCGACAGGCAGCACTCCGTCAGTACTGACCCACCAACAGTGCAGCACTCCCTCAGCACTGACCCACCAACAGTGCAGCACTCACTCAGTACTGAGCCTCTGACAGTGCACCACTCTCTCAGCACTGACCCACCAACAGTGCTGCACTCCCTCAATACTGACCCACTGACAGTGCAGCACTCCCTCAGTACTGACTCTCCAACAGTGCAGCACTCCCTCAGTACTGACTCTCCAACAGTGCAGCACTCCCTCAGTACTGACCCACCGACAGTGCACCACTCTCTCAGTACTGACCCACCGACAGTGCAGCACTCACTCGGTGCTGACCCTATGACAGTGCAGCACTTCCTCAGCACTGACCCTCTGAGCGTGCAGCACTCCATCAGTACTAACCAACTGATAGTGCAGCAGTCCCTCAGTACTGAACCACTGACATTGCAGCATTCCCTCAGCACTGACCCACTGACAGTGCAGCACTCCCTCAGCACTGACCCACTGACAGTGCAGCACTCCCTCAGTACTGACCCTGAGACAGTGCAGCACTCCCTGAACACTGTGCATTTGACAGTGCTGCCATCCCTCAGCACTGACCCTCTGAAGTGTGACACTCCCTTTGTACTGTCCATGTCACACTGTATCACTCCGTCAGTACTGACTCACCAACAGTACGGCAGACAATCAGTATTGGCTCTCCGACAGTGCACCACTCTCTCAGTACTGACCCTCTGACAGTGCAGCACTCCCTCAGTACTGACATTCCGACAGTGCACCACTCTCTCAGCACTGACCCACCAACAGTGCAGCACTCCCACAATACTGAAGCACCAACAGTGCAGTACTCCCTCATTACTGACCATCTGAGCGTGCAGCATTCTCTCAGTACTAACCAACTGATAGTGCAGCACTCCATCAGTACTGAACCACTGACATTGCAGCACTCCCTCAGTGCTGAACCACTGACATTGCAGCACTCCCTCAGCACTGACCCTCCGACAGTGCAGCACTCCCTCAGTACTGACCCACCGACAGTGCAGCACTCCCTCACTACTGACCCACCGACAGTGCAGCGGTCCCTCAGTACTGACCCACCGACAGTGCAGCACTCCCTCAGTACGGACCCTCTGACAGTGCAGCACTTCCTCAGCACTGACCCTCTGAGCGTGCAGCACTCCATCAGTACTAACCAACTGATAGTGCAGCACTCCCTCAGTACTGAACCACTGACATTGCAGCACTCCCTCAGCACTGACCCTCCGACAGGCAGCACTCCGTCAGTACTGACCCACCAACAGTGCAGCACTCCCTCAGCACTGACCCTCTAGCAGTGCAGCACTCCCTCAATACTGACCCACCAACAGTGCAGCACTCCCTCAGTACTGAGCCTCCGACAGTGCACCACTCTCTCAGCACTGACCCACCAACAGTGCAGCACTCCCTCAGTACTGACCCTCCTACAGAGCAGCACTCCCTCAGGACGAACCCACTGACTGTGCAGCACTCCCTCAGTACTGACCCTCTGACAGAGCAGCACTCCCTCAGTACTAACCCACTGACAATGCAGCTCTCCCTCAGTACTGACACTCTAACAGTGCAGCACTCCTTCAATACTGACCCTCCGACAGTGCACACAGTCCCTCAGTACTGACCCTCTGACAGTTCAGCACTCACTCAGTGCTGACCCACCGACAATGCAGCACTCCCTCAGTACTAACCTTCTGACAGTGTAGCACTCCCTCAGTACAGAACCACTGACAGTGTAGCACTCCCTCAGTACTGACCCACTGACAGTGCAGCACTCCCTCAGTACTAACCCTCTGACAGTGCAGCACTCCCTCAGTACTAACCCACCGATAGTGCAGCACTCTCTCTGCACTGACCCACCATCAGTGCAGCACTCCCTCAATACTGACCCTCCAACAGTGCAGCACTCCCTCAATACTGACCCACCAACAGTGCAGTACTCCCTCATTACTGACCCACTGACTGTGTAGTACTCCCTCAGTACTGACCCTCTGACAGTGCGGCACTCCCTCAGCACTGACCCTCAAACAGTGCAGCACTCTCTCAGTACTGACCCACCGACAGTGCAGCACCTCCTCAGTACTGACCCTCGGACATTGCTGCATTCCCTCATTTCTGACCCTCTGACAGTGCAGCACTCCCTCAGCACTCACCCTGTGACAGTGCAGCACTCCCTCAGCAACGTCCATTTGACAGTGCTGCCCTCTCTCAGCACTGATACTCTGACCGTGCAACACTACCTCAGTACTAACCAACTGATAGTGCAGCACTCCCTCAGTACTGAACCACTGACATTGCAGCATTCCCTCAGCACTGACCCAATGACAGTGCAGCACTCCCTCAGTACCAACCCTCTGACAGTGCAGTACTCACTCAGTACTAACCCTCTGACAGTGCAGCACTCCCTCAGTACTGACCCACTGACAGTGCAGCACTCCCTCAGTACTGACCCTCTGACAGTGCAGCACTCCCTCAGTACTGACCCACTGACAGTGCAGCACTCCCTCAGTACTAACCCTCTGACAGTGCAGCACTCCCTCAGTACTGACCCACTGTCGTGCAGCATTTCCTCAGTTCTAAACCTCTGACAGTGCAGCACTCCGTCAGTACTAACCCACCAAGAGTACACCACTCTCTCAGTACTGACTCTCTGACAGTGCAGCACTCCCTCAGTACTGACCCTCCGACAGTGCAGCACTCCCTCAGTACTAACCCACCAACAGTGCAGCACTCTCTCAGTACTGACCCACTGACAGTGCAGCACTCCCTCAGCACTGACCCTCTAACAGTGCAGCACTCCCTCAGCACTGACCCTCTGAGCGTGCAGCACTCCCTCAGTACTAACCAACTGATAGTGCAGCACTCCCTCAGTACTGAACCACTGACATTGCAGCACTCCCTCAGCACTGACCCTCTGAGCGTGCAGCACTCCCTCAGTACTAACCAACTGATAGTGCAGCAATCCCTCAACACTGACCCACTGACAGTGCAGCACTCACTCAGTGCTGACCCACTGACAGTGCAGCACTCCATCAGCACTGACCCACTGACAGTGCAGCACTCCCTCAGTACTGACCCACTGACAGTGCAGCACTCCTCAGTACTAACCCTCTGACAGTGCAGCACTCCATCAGTACTAATCCTCTGACAGTACAACACTCACTCAGTACTGACCCACTGACAGTGCAGCACTCCCTCAGCACTGACCCTCCAACAGTGCAGCACCCCCTCAATACTGACCCACCAACAGTGCAGTACTCCCTCATTACTGACCCACTGACTGTGTAGTACTCCCTCAGTACTGACCCTCTGACAGTGCAGCACTCACTCAGTGCTGACCCACTGACAGTGCAGCACTCCCTCAGCACTGACCCTCTGAGCGTGCAGCACTCCCTCAGTACTAACCCTCTGACAGTGCAGCACTCTCTCAGTACTGACCCACCGACAGTGCAGCACCTCCTCAGTACTGACCCTCGGACATTGCTGCATTCCCTCATTTCTGACCCTCTGACAGTGCAGCACTCCCTCAGCACTCACCCTGTGACAGTGCAGCACTCCCTCAGCAACGTCCATTTGACAGTGCTGCCCTCTCTCAGCACTGATACTCTGACCGTGCAACACTACCTCAGTACTAACCAACTGATAGTGCAGCACTCCCTCAGTACTGAACCACTGACATTGCAGCATTCCCTCAGCACTGACCCAATGACAGTGCAGCACTCCCTCAGTACCAACCCTCTGACAGTGCAGTACTCACTCAGTACTAACCCTCTGACAGTGCAGCACTCCCTCAGTACTGACCCTCTGACAGTGCAGCACTCCCTCAGTACTGACCCACTGACAGTGCAGCACTCCCTCAGTACTAACCCTCTGACAGTGCAGCACTCCCTCAGTACTGACCCACTGACAGTGCAGCATTTCCTCAGTTCTAAACCTCTGACAGTGCAGCACTCCGTCAGTACTAACCCACCAAGAGTACACCACTCTCTCAGTACTGACTCTCTGACAGTGCAGCACTCCCTCAGTACTGACCCTCCGACAGTGCAGCACTCCCTCAGTACTAACCCACTTACAGTGCAGCACTCTCTCAGTACTGACCCACTGACAGTGCAGCACTCCCTCAGCACTGACCCTCTAACAGTGCAGCACTCCCTCAGCACTGACCCTCTGAGCGTGCAGCACTCCCTCAGTACTAACCAACTGATAGTGCAGCACTCCCTCAGTACTGAACCACTGACATTGCAGCACTCCCTCAGCACTGACCCTCCGACAGGCAGCACTCCGTCAGTACTGACCCACCAACAGTGCAGCACTCCCTCAGCACTGACCCACTGACAGTGCAGCACTCCATCAGCACTGACCCACTGACAGTGCAGCACTCCCTCAGTACTGACCCACTGACAGTGCAGCACTCCCTCAGTACTAACCCTCTGACAGTGCAGCACTCCATCAGTACTAACCCTCTGACAGTGCAACACTCACTCAGTACTGACCCACTGACAGTGCAGCACTCCCTCAGCACTGACCCTCTAACAGTGCAGCACTCCATCAGTACTGAGCCTCCGACAGTGCACCACACTCCCAGCACTGACCCTCCAACAGTGCAGCACCCCCTCAATACTGACCCACCAACAGTGCAGTACTCCCTCATTACTGACCCACTGACTGTGTAGTACTCCCTCAGTACTGACCCTCTGACAGTGCAGCACTCACTCAGTGCTGACCCACTGACAGTGCAGCACTCCCTCAGCACTGACCCTCTGAGCGTGCAGCACTCCCTCAGTACTAACCCACTGACAGTGCACCACTCTCTCAGCACTGACCCATCAACAGTGCAGCATTCCCTCAATACTGACCCACCAACAGTGCAGCACTCCCTCAGTACTGACTTTCTGACAGTGCAGCACTCCCTCAGTACTGACCCTCTGACCGTGCATCACTCCCTCAGTACTGAACCACTGACATTGCAGCACTCCCTCAGCACTGACCCTCCGACAGGGCAGCACTCCCTCAGTACTGACCCACAAACAGTGCAGCACTCCCTCAGCACTGACCCTATAACAGTGCAGCACTCCCTCAATACTGACCCACCAACAGTGCAGCACTCCCTCAGTACTGACTTTCTGACAGTGCAATACTCCCTCAGTACTGACCCTCTGACTGTGCAGCACTCCATCAGCACTGACCCACTGACAGTGCAGTACTCCCTCATTACTGACCCACTGACATTGCAGCACTCCCTCAGCACTGACCCTCCGACAGGGCAGCACTCCCTCAGTACTGACCCACAAACAGTGCAGCACTCCCTCAGCACTGACCCTATAACAGTGCAGCACTCCCTCAATACTGACCCACCAACAGTGCAGCACTCCCTCAGTACTGACTTTCTGACAGTGCAATACTCCCTCAGTACTGACCCTCTGACTGTGCAGCACTCCATCAGCACTGACCCACTGACAGTGCAGTACTCCCTCATTACTGACCCACTGACATTGCAGCACTCCCTCAGCACTGACCCTCCGACAGTGTAGCACTCCCTCAGTACTAACCCACTGACAGTGCACCACTCTCTCTGCACTGACCCATCAACAGTGCAGCATTCCCTCAATACTGACCCACCAACAGTGCAGCACTCCCTCAGTACTGACCCACTGACAGTGCAGCACTCCCTCAGTACTGACCCTCTGACCGTGCAGCACTCCATCAGCACTGACCCACTGACAGTGCAGTACTCCCTCATTACTGACCCACTGACATTGCAGCACTTCCTCACTACTGACCCTCTGACCGTGCAGCACTCCATCAGCACTGACCCACTGACAGTGCAGCACTCACTCATTGCTGACCCACTGACAGTGCAGCACTCCCTCAGTACTGACTCACCAACAGTGCAGCACTTCCTCACTACTGACCCTCTGACCGTGCAGCACTCCATCAGCACTGACCCACTGACAGTGCAGCACTCCCTCAGTACTGACCCTCCTACAGAGCAGCACTCCCTCAGGACGAACCCACTGACTGTGCAGCACTCCCTCAGTACTGACCCTCTGACAGAGCAGCACTCCCTCAGTACTAACCCACTGACAATGCAGCTCTCCCTCAGTACTGACCCTCTAACAGTGCAGCACTCCTTCAATACTGACCCTCCGACAATGCACACACTCCCTCAGTACTGACCCTCTGACAGTTCAGCACTCACTCAGTGCTGACCCACCGACAATGCAGCACTCCCTCAGTACTAACCCACTGACAGTGTAGCACTCCCTCAATACTGACCCACTGACAATGCAGCACTCCCTCAGTACTAACCCTCTGACAGTGCAGCACTCCCTCAGTACTAACCCACCGATAGTGCAGCACTCTCTCTGCACTGACCCACCATCAGTGCAGCACTCCCTCAATACTGACCCTCCGACAGTGCGGCACTCCCTCAGCACTGACCCTCAAACAGTGCGGCACTCTCTCAGTACTGACACACCGACAGTGCAGCACCTCCTCAGTACTGACCCTCGGACATTGCTGCATTCCCTCATTTCTGACCCTCTGACAGTGCAGCACTCCCTCAGCACTCACCCTGTGACAGTGCAGCACTCCCTCAGCAACGTCCATTTGACAGTGCTGCCCTCTCTCAGCACTGATACTCTGACCGTGCAACACGACCTCAGTACTAACCAACTGATAGTGCAGCACTCCCTCAGTACTGAACCACTGACATTGCAGCATTCCCTCAGCACTGACTCAATGACAGTGCAGCACTCCCTCAGTACCAACCCTCTGACAGTGCAGTACTCACTCAGTACTAACCCTCTGACAGTGCAGCACTCCATCAGCACTGACCCACTGACAGTGCAGCACTCACTCATTGCTGACCCACTGACAGTGCAGCACTCCCTCAGTACTGACCCACTGACAGTGCAGCACTCCCTCAGTACCAACCCTCTGACAGTGCAGCACTCCCTCAGTACTGACCCACTGACAGTGCAGCACTCCCTCAGTACTAACCCTCTGACAGTGCAACACTCACTCAGTACTGACCCATTGACAGTGCATCATTCCCTCAGTTCTAATCCTCTGACAGTGCAACACTCACTCAGTACTGACTCTCCGACAGTGCAGCACTCCCTCAGTACTGACCCACTGACTGTGCAGCACTCACTCAGCACTGACCCTCTAACAGTGCAGCACTCCCTCAGTACTGACCATCTGACAGTGCACCACTCTCTCAGCACTGAAGCACCAACAGTACAGCACTCCCTCAGTACTGACCCACTGACAGTGCAGCAATCCCTCAGCACTGACCCTCCGACAGTGCAGCACTTCCTCAGTACTGACCCACCGATAGTGCAGTACTCCCTCAGTACGGACCCTCTGACAGTGCAGAACTTCCTCAGCACTGACCCTCTGAGCGTGCAGCACTCCATCAGTACTAACCAACTGATAGTGCAGCACTCCCTCAGTACTGAACCACTGACATTGCAGCACTCCCTCAGCACTGACCCACCAACAGTGCAGCACTCCCTCAATACTGACCCACCAACAGTGCAGCATTCCCTCAGTACTGACCCACTGACAGTGCAGTACTCCCTCAGTACTGACCCTCTGACTGTGCAGCACTCCATCAACACTGACCCACTGACAGTGCAGTACTCCCTCATTACTGACCCACTGATATTGCAGCACTCCCTCAGCACTGACCCTCCGACAGTGTAGCACTCCCTCAGTACTAACCCACTGACAGTGCACCACTCTCTCTGCACTGACCCATCAACAGTGCAGCATTCCCTCAATACTGACCCACCAACAGTGCAGCACTCCCTCAGTACTGACCCACTGACAGTGCAGCACTCCCTCAGTACTGACCCTCTGACCGTGCAGCACTCCATCAGCACTGACCCACTGACAGTGCAGTACTCCCTCATTACTGACCCACTGACAGTGCAGCACTCCCTCAGTACTGACCCAATGACAGTGCAGCACTTCCTCACTACTGACCCTCTGACCGTGCAGCACTCCATCAGCACTGACCCACTGACAGTGCAGCACTCACTCATTGCTGACCCACTGACAGTGCAGCACTCCCTCAGTACTGACTCACCAACAGTGCAGCACTTCCTCACTACTGACCCTCTGACCGTGCAGCACTCCATCAGCACTGACCCACTGACAGTGCAGCACTCCCTCAGTACTGACCCTCCTACAGAGCAGCACTCCCTCAGTACTAACCCACTGTCAATGCAGCTCTCCCTCAGTACTGACCCTCTAACAGTGCAGCACTCCTTCAATACTGACCCTCCGACAATGCACACACTCCCTCAGTACTGACCCTCTGACAGTTCAGCACTCACTCAGTGCTGACCCACCGACAATGCAGCACTCCCTCAGTACTAACCCACTGACAGTGTAGCACTCCCTCAATACTGACCCACTGACAATGCAGCACTCCCTCAGTACTAACCCTCTGACAGTGCAGCACTCCCTCAGTACTAACCCACCGATAGTGCAGCACTCTCTCTGCACTGACCCACCATCAGTGCAGCACTCCCTCAATACTGACCCTCCGACAGTGCGGCACTCCCTCAGCACTGACCCTCAAACAGTGCGGCACTCTCTCAGTACTGACACACCGACAGTGCAGCACCTCCTCAGTACTGACCCTCGGACATTGCTGCATTCCCTCATTTCTGACCCTCTGACAGTGCAGCACTCCCTCAGCACTCACCCTGTGACAGTGCAGCACTCCCTCAGCAACGTCCATTTGACAGTGCTGCCCTCTCTCAGCACTGATACTCTGACCGTGCAACACGACCTCAGTACTAACCAACTGATAGTGCAGCACTCCCTCAGTACTGAACCACTGACATTGCAGCATTCCCTCAGCACTGACTCAATGACAGTGCAGCACTCCCTCAGTACCAACCCTCTGACAGTGCAGTACTCACTCAGTACTAACCCTCTGACAGTGCAGCACTCCATCAGCACTGACCCACTGACAGTGCAGCACTCACTCATTGCTGACCCACTGACAGTGCAGCACTCCCTCAGTACTGACCCACTGACAGTGCAGCACTCCCTCAGTACCAACCCTCTGACAGTGCAGCACTCCCTCAGTACTGACCCACTGACAGTGCAGCACTCCCTCAGTACTAACCCTCTGACAGTGCAACACTCACTCAGTACTGACCCATTGATAGTGCATCATTCCCTCAGTTCTAATCCTCTGACAGTGCAACACTCACTCAGTACTGACTCTCCGACAGTGCAGCACTCCCTCAGTACTGACCCACTGACTGTGCAGCACTCACTCAGCACTGACCCTCTAACAGTGCAGCACTCCCTCAGTACTGACCATCTGACAGTGCACCACTCTCTCAGCACTGAAGCACCAACAGTACAGCACTCCCTCAGTACTGACCCACTGACAGTGCAGCAATCCCTCAGCACTGACCCTCCGACAGTGCAGCACTTCCTCAGTACTGACCCACCGATAGTGCAGTACTCCCTCAGTACGGACCCTCTGACAGTGCAGAACTTCCTCAGCACTGACCCTCTGAGCGTGCAGCACTCCATCAGTACTAACCAACTGATAGTGCAGCACTCCCTCAGTACTGAACCACTGACATTGCAGCACTCCCTCAGCACTGACCCACCAACAGTGCAGCACTCCCTCAATACTGACCCACCAACAGTGCAGCATTCCCTCAGTACTGACCCACTGACAGTGCAGTACTCCCTCAGTACTGACCCTCTGACTGTGCAGCACTCCATCAACACTGACCCACTGACAGTACAGTACTCCCTCATTACTGACCCACTGATATTGCAGCACTCCCTCAGCACTGACCCTCCGACAGTGTAGCACTCCCTCAGTACTAACCCACTGACAGTGCACCACTCTCTCTGCACTGACCCATCAACAGTGCAGCATTCCCTCAATACTGACCCACCAACAGTGCAGCACTCCCTCAGTACTGACCCACTGACAGTGCAGCACTCCCTCAGTACTGACCCTCTGACCGTGCAGCACTCCATCAGCACTGACCCACTGACAGTGCAGTACTCCCTCATTACTGACCCACTGACAGTGCAGCACTCCCTCAGTACTGACCCAATGACAGTGCAGCACTTCCTCACTACTGACCCTCTGACCGTGCAGCACTCCATCAGCACTGACCCACTGACAGTGCAGCACTCACTCATTGCTGACCCACTGACAGTGCAGCACTCCCTCAGTACTGACTCTCTGACAGTGCAGCACTTCCTCACTACTGACCCTCTGACCGTGCAGCACTCCATCAGCATTGACCCACTGACAGTGCAGCACTCCCTCAGTACTGACCCTCCTACAGAGCAGCACTCCCTCAGGACGAACCCACTGACTGTGCAGCACTCCCTCAGTACTGATCCTCTGACAGAGCAGCACTCCCTCAGTACTAACCCACTGACAATGCAGCTCTCCCTCAGTACTGACCCTCTAACAGTGCAGCACTCCTTCAATACTGACCCTCCGACAGTGCACACACTCCCTCAGTACTAACCCTCTGACAGTGCAGCACTCCCTCAGCTCTGACCTTCCGACAGTGCACACACTCCCTCAGTACTGACCCTCTGACAGTTCAATACTCACTCAGTGCTGACCCACCGACAATGCAGCACTCCCTCAGTACTAACCTTCTGACAGTGTAGCACTCCCTCAGTACAGAACCACTGATAGTGCAGCACTCCCTCAGTACTGACCCACTGACAGTGCAGCACTCCCTCAGTACTAACCCTCTGACAGTGCAGCACTCCCTCAGTACTAACCCACCGATAGTGCAGCACTCTCTCTGCACTGACCCACCATCAGTGCAGCACTCCCTCAATACTGACCCTCCGACAGGGCAGCACTCCCTCAGCACTGACCCTCAAACAGTGCAGCACTCTCTCAGTACTGACCCACCGACAGTGCAGCACCTCCTCAGTACTGACCCTCGGACATTGCTGCATTCCCTCATTTCTGACCCTCTGACAGTGCAGCACTCCCTCAGCACTCACCCTGTGACAGTGCAGCACTCCCTCAGCAACGTCCATTTGACAGTGCTGCCCTCTCTCAGCACTGATACTCTGACCGTGCAACACTACCTCAGTACTAACCAACTGATAGTGCAGCATTACCTCAGTACTGACCCACTGACATTGCAGCACTCCCTCAGCACTGACCCTCTGAGAGAGCAGCATTCCCTCAGTAGTAACCCACTGACAGTGCAGCACTCCCTCAGTACTAACCAACTGATAGTGCAGCACTCCCTCAGTACTGAACCACTGACATTGCAGCACTCCCTCAGCACTGATCCTCTGACAGTGCAGCACTCCCTCAGTACTAACCCTCTGACAGTGCAACACTCCCTCAGCACTGACCCTCTGAGAGAGCAGCATTCCCTCAGCACTGACCCTCTGACAGTGCAGCACTCCCTCAGTACTAACCCTCTGACAGTGCAACACTCCCTCAGTACTGAACTACTGACATTGCAGCATTACCTCAGTACTGACCCACTGACATTGCAGCACTCCCTCAGCAGTGATCCTCTGACAGTGCAGCACTCCCTCAGTACTAACCCTCTGACAGTGCAACACTCCCTCAGTACTGAACCACTGACATTGCAGCACTCCCTCAGTACTAACCCTCTGACAGTGCAGCATTCCCTCAGTACTAACCCTCTGACAGTGCAGCACCCCCTCAGTACTGACCCTCTAACAGTGCAGCACTCCCTCAGTACTAACCCACTGACAGTGCAGCACTCCCTCAGCACTGACCCTCTGAGAGTGCAGCACTCCCTCAGTACTGACCCACTGACAGTGCAGCACTCCCTCAGTACTAACCCACTGACAGTGCAGCACTCCCTCAGTACTGACCCACTGACAGTGCAGCACTCCCTCAGTACTAACCCTCTGACAGTGCGGCACTCCCTCAGTACTGACCCACTGACAGTGCAGCATTCCCTCAGTACTAAGCCTTTGACAGTGCAGCGCTCCCTCAGTTTTGATCCTTCGATAGGGCAACACTCTCCCAGTACTGACCCTCCGACAGTGCAGCACTCCCTCAGCTCTGACCTTCCGACAGTGCACCACTGTCTCAGTACTGACACTCCGACAGTGCAGCACTCCCTCAGTACTGATCCTCCGACAGTGCTGCCCTCCCTCAGCTCTGACCTTCCGACAGAGCAGCACTCCCTCAGCACTGACCCTCTGACAGTGCAGCACTCCCTCAGTACTAACCCTCTGACAGTGCAGCACTCCCTCAGTACTAACCCTCCGACAGTGCTGCACTCCCTCTGCTTTGACCCTCCGACAGAGCAGCACTCCCTCAGTACTAACCCACTGACAGTGCAGCACCCCCTCAGTACTGACCCTCTAACAGTGCAGCATTCCCTCAGTACTAAGCCTTTGACAGTGCAGCGCTCCCTCAGTATTGATCCTTTGATAGGGCAACACTCTCCCAGTACTGACCCTCCGACAGTGCAGCACTCCCTCAGCTCTGACCTTCCGACAGTGCACCACTGTCTCAGTACTGACACTCCGACAGTGCAGCACTCCCTCAGTACTGACCATCCGTCAGTGCTGCACTCCCTCAGTTCTGACCTTCCGACAGAGCAGCACTCCCTCAGCACTGACCCTCTGACAGTGCAGCACTCCCTCAGTACTAACCCTCTGACAGTGCAGCACTCCCTCAGCTCTGACCTTCCAACAGTGCACACACTCCCTCAGTACTGACCCTCTGACAGTTCAATACTCACTCAGTGCTGACCCACCGACAATGCAGCACTCCCTCAGTACTAACCTTCTGACAGTGTAGCACTCCCTCAGTACAGAACCACTGATAGTGCAGCACTCCCTCAGTACTGACCCACTGACAGTGCAGCACTCCCTCAGTACTAACCCTCTGACAGTGCAGCACTCCCTCAGTACTAACCCACTGATAGTGCAGCACTCTCTCTGCACTGACCCACCATCAGTGCAGCACTCCCTCAATACTGACCCTCCGACAGGGCAGCACTCCCTCAGCACTGACCCTCAAACAGTGCAGCACTCTCTCAGTACTGACCCACCGACAGTGCAGCACCTCCTCAGTACTGACCCTCGGACATTGCTGCATTCCCTCATTTCTGACCCTCTGACAGTGCAGCACTCCCTCAGCACTCACCCTGTGACAGTGCAGCACTCCCTCAGCAACGTCCATTTGACAGTGCTGCCCTCTCTCAGCACTGATACTCTGACCGTGCAACACTACCTCAGTACTAACCAACTGATAGTGCAGCACTCCCTCAGTACTGACCCACTGACATTGCAGCACTCCCTCAGCACTGACCCTCTGAGAGAGCAGCATTCCCTCAGTAGTAACCCACTGACAGTGCAGCACTCCCTCAGTACTAACCAACTGATAGTGCAGCACTCCCTCAGTACTGAACCACTGACATTGCAGCACTCCCTCAGCACTGATCCTCTGACAGTGCAGCACTCCCTCAGTACTAACCCTCTGACAGTGCAACACTCCCTCAGCACTGACCTTCTGAGAGAGCAGCATTCCCTCAGCACTGACCCTCTGACAGTGCAGCACTCCCTCAGTACTAACCCTCTGACAGTGCAACACTCCCTCAGTACTGAACTACTGACATTGCAGCATTACCTCAGTACTGACCCACTGACATTGCAGCACTCCCTCAGCACTGATCCTCTGACAGTGCAGCACTCCCTCAGTACTAACCCTCTGACAGTGCAACACACCCTCAGTACTGAACCACTGACATTGCAGCACTCCCTCAGCACTGACCCTCTAACAGTGCAGCATTCCCTCAGTACTAACCCTCTGACAGTGCAGCACCCCCTCAGTACTGACCCATTAACTGTGCAGCACTCCCTCAGTACTAACCCACTGACAGTGCAGCACTCCCTCAGCACTGACCCTCTGAGAGTGCAGCACTCCCTCAGTACTGACCCACTGACAGTGCAGCACTCCCGCAGTACTAACCCACTGACAGTGCAGCACTCCCTCAGTACTGACCCACTGACAGTGCAGCACTCCCTCAGTACTAACCCTCTGACAGTGCGGCACTCCCTCAGTACTGACCCACTGACAGTGCAGCATTCCCTCAGTACTAACCCTCTGACAGTGCAGCACCCCCTCAGTACTGACCCTCTAACAATGCAGCATTCCCTCAGTACTAAGCCTTTGACAGTGCAGCGCTCCCTCAGTTTTGATCCTTCGATAGGGCAACACTCTCCCAGTACTGACCCTCCGACAGTGCAGCACTCCCTCAGCTCTGACCTTCCGACAGTGCACCACTGTCTCAGTACTGACACTCCGACAGTGCAGCACTCCCTCACTACTGATCCTCCGACAGTGCTGCACTCCCTCAGCTCTGACCTTCCGACAGAGCAGCACTCCCTCAGCACTGACCCTCTGACAGTGCAGCACTCCCTCAGTACTAACCCTCTGACAGTGCAGCACTCCCTCAGCTCTGACCTTCCGACAGTGCACCACTGTCTCAGTACTGACACTCCGACAGTGCTGCCCTCCCTCAGTACTGACCATCCGACAGTG
Organism: Chiloscyllium plagiosum; assembly: GCF_037043375.1. NCBI lineage: Eukaryota > Metazoa > Chordata > Chondrichthyes > Orectolobiformes > Hemiscylliidae > Chiloscyllium > Chiloscyllium plagiosum. Next base: position 56,352,590 of record NW_028270161.1, read on the forward strand.
CTGCACTCCCTCAGCTCTGACCTTCCGACAGAGCAGCACTCCCTCAGCACTGACCCTCTGACAGTGCAGCACTCCCTCAGTACTAACGTTCTGACAGTGCAGCACTCCCTCAGCTCTGACCTTCCGACAGTGCACCACTGTCTCAGTACTGACACTCCGACAGTGCAGCACTCCCTCACTACTGATCCTCCGACAGTGCTGCACTCCCTCAGCTCTGACCTTCCGACAGAGCAGCACTCCCTCAGCACTGACCCTCTGAAAGTGCAGCACTCCCTCACTACTAACCCTCTGACAGTGCAGCACTCCCTCAGCTCTGACCTTCCGACAGTGCACCACTGTCTCAGTACTGACACTCCGACAGTGCAGCACTCCCTCAGTACTGATCCTCCGACAGTGCTGCACTCCCTCAGCTCTGACCTTCCGACAGAGCAGCACTCCCTCAGCATTGACCCTCTGACAGTGCAGCAGTCCCTCAGTACTAACCCTCTGACAGTGCAGCACCCCCTCAGTACTGACCCTCTAACAATGCAGCATTCCCTCAGTACTAAGCCTTTGACAGTGCAGCGCTCCCTCAGTTTTGATCCTTCGATAGGGCAACACTCTCCCAGTACTGACCCTCCGACAGTGCAGCACTCCCTCAGCTCTGACCTTCCGACAGTGCACCACTGTCTCAGTACTGACACTCCGACAGTGCAGCACTCCCTCACTACTGATCCTCCGACAGTGCTGCACTCCCTCAGCTCTGACCTTCCGACAGAGCAGCACTCCCTCAGCACTGACCCTCTGACAGTGCAGCACTCCCTCAGTACTAACCCTCTGACAGTGCAGCACTCCCTCAGCTCTGACCTTCCGACAGTGCACCACTGTCTCAGTACTGACACTCCGACAGTGCTGCCCTCCCTCAGTACTGACCATCCGACAGTGCTGCACTCCCTCAGCTCTGACCTTCCGACAGAGCAGCACTCCCTCAGCACTGACCCTCTGACAGTGCAGCACTCCCTCAGTACTAACGTTCTGACAGTGCAGCACTCCCTCAGCTCTGACCTTCCGACAGTGCACCACTGTCTCAGTACTGACACTCCGACAGTGCAGCACTCCCTCACTACTGATCCTCCGACAGTGCTGCACTCCCTCAGCTCTGACCTTCCGACAGAGCAGCACTCCCTCAGCACTGACCCTCTGAAAGTGCAGCACTCCCTCACTACTAACCCTCTGACAGTGCAGCACTCCCTCAGCTCTGACCTTCCGACAGTGCACCACTGTCTCAGTACTGACACTCCGACAGTGCAGCACTCCCTCAGTACTGATCCTCCGACAGTGCTGCACTCCCTCAGCTCTGACCTTCCGACAGAGCAGCACTCCCTCAGCATTGACCCTCTGACAGTGCAGCAGTCCCTCAGTACTAACCCTCTGACAGTGCAGCACCCCCTCAGTACTGACCCTCTAACAGTGCAGCATTCCCTCAGTACTAAGCCTTTGACAGTGCAGCGCTCCCTCAGTATTGATCCTTTGATAGGGCAACACTCTCCCAGTACTGACCCTCCGACTGTGCAGCACTCCCTCAGCTCTGACCTTCCGACAGTGCACCACTGTCTCAGTACTGACACTCCGACAGTGCAGCACTCCCGCAGTACTGACCATCCGACAGTGCTGCACTCCCTCAACTCTGACCTTCCGACAGAGCAGCACTCCCTCAGTGCTGAACCACTGACATTGCAGCACTCCCTCAGCACTGACCCTCTGACAGTGCAGCACTCCCTCAGTACTAACCCTCTGACAGTGCAACACTCCCTCAGTACTGATCATCCGACAGTGAAGCACTTCCTCTGTACTGACTCTCCGACAGTGCAGTATTTCCTCAGCACTGACCCTCTGACCGTGCAACACTACCGCAGTACTAACCAACTGATAGTGCAGCATTACCTCAGTACTGACCCACTGACATTGCAGTACTCCCTCAGCACTGACCCTCTGAGAGAGCAGCATTCCCTCAGTAGTAACCCACTGACAGTGCAGCACTCCCTCAGTACTAACCAACTGATAGTGCAGCACTCCCTCAGTACTGAACCACTGACATTGCAGCACTCCCTCAGCACTGATCCTCTGACAGTGCAGCACTCCCTCAGTACTAACCCTCTGACAGTGCAACACTCCCTCAGTACTGAACTACTGACATTGCAGCACTCCCTCAGCACTGACCCTCTGACAGCGCAGCACTCCCTCAGCACTGACCCTCTGAGAGTGCAGCACTCCCTCAGTACTAACCCACTGACAGTGCAGCACTCCCTCAGTACTAACCCTCTGACAGTGCAGCACTCCCTCAGTACTAACCCTCCGACAGTGCTGCACTCCCTCTGCTTTGACCCTCCGACAGAGCAGCACTCCCTCAGTACTAACCCACTGACAGTGCAGCACTCCCTCAGTACTGACCCACTGACAGTGCAGCACTCCCTCAGTACTAACCCTCTGACAGTGCAGCACTCCCTCAGTACTGACCCACTGACTGTGCAGCATTCCCTCAGTACTAACCCTCTGACAGTGCAGCACCCCCTCAGTACTGACCCTCCGACAGTGCAGCATTTCCTCAGCATTGACCCACCTACAGGGCTGCACTCCCTCAACACTGACCCACTGACAGTGCAGCAGTCCCACAGTACTGACCCTCCGACAGTGCAGCATTTCCTCAGCATTGACCCACCAACAGGGCAGCACTCCCTCAGTATTGACCCACCGACAGTGCAGCACTCCCTCAGTACTGAACCACTGACATTGCAGCACTCCCTCAGCACTGACCCTCTGACAGTGCAGCACTCCCTCAGTACTAACCCTCTGACAGTGCAGCACTCCCTCAGTACTGATCATCCGACAGTGAAGCACTTCCTCTGTACTGACTCTCCGACAGTGCAGTATTTCCTCAGCACTGACCCTCTGACCGTGCAACACTCCCTCAGCTCTGACCTTCCGACAGTGCATCACTCACTCAGTACAGACCTTCTGACATTGCAGCACTCCCTCAGTACTGACCCACTGACAGTGCAGCACTCCCTCAGTACTAACCCTCTGACAGTGCGGCACTCCCTCAGTACTGACCCACTGACAGTGCAGCATTCCCTCAGTACTAACCTTCTGACAGTGCAGCACCCCCTCAGTACTGACCCTCTAACAGTGCAGCACTCCCTCAGTACTGACCCTCCGACAGTGCAGCATTTCCTCAGCATTGACCCACCTACAGGGCTGCACTCCCTCAACACTGACCCACTGACAGTGCAGCACTCCCACAGTACTGACCCTCCGACAGTGCAGCATTTCCTCAGCATTGACCCACCAACAGGGCAGCACTCCCTCAGTATTGACCCACCGACAGTGCAGCACTCCCTCAGTACTGACCCTCTGACAGTGCAGCACTCCATCAGTACTGACCCACTGACAGTGCAGCATTCCCTCAGTACTAAGCCTTTGACAGTGCAGCGCTCCCTCAGTATTGATCCTTCGATAGGGCAACACTCTCCCAGTACTGACCCTCCGACAGTGCAGCACTCCCTCAGCTCTGACCTTCCGACAGTGCACCACTGTCTCAGTACTGACACTCCGACAGTGCAGCACTCCCTCAGTACTGACCCTCCGACAGTGCTGCACTCCCTCAGCTCTGACCTTCCGACAGAGCAGCACTCCCTCAGTACTGAGCCTCTAACAGTGCAGCAGTCCCTCAGCACTGACCCTCTGACAGTGCAGCACTTCCTCAGTACTAACCCTCTGACAGTGCAGCACTCCCTCAGCTCTGACCTTCCGACAGTGCACCACTGTCTCAGTACTGACACTCCGACAGTGCAGCACTCCCTCAGTACTGATCCTCCGACAGTGCTGCACTCCCTCAGCTCTGAACTTCTGACAGAGCAGCACTCCCTCAGTACTGAACCACTGACATTGCAGCACTCCCTCAGCACTGACCCTCTGACAGTGCAGCACTCCCTCAGTACTAACCCTCTGACAGTGCAGCACTCCCTCAGTACTGATCATCCGACAGTGAAGCACTTCCTCTGTACTGACTCTCCGACAGAGCAGTATTTCCTCAGCACTGACCCTCTGACCGTGCAACACTCCCTCAGCTCTGACCTTCCGACAGTGCATCACTCACTCAGTACAGACCTTCTGACATTGCAGCACTCCCTCAGAACTGACCCTCTGACAGTGCAGCACTCTCTCCGTACTGACCCTCTGACAGTGCAGCACTCCCTCAGTACTGACCCTCTGACATTGCAGCACTCCCTCAGCACTAACCCTCTGGCAGAGCAGCACTCCCTCAGTACTAACCCTCCGACTGTGCTGCACTCCCTCAGCTCTGACCTTCCGACAGAGCAGCACTCCCTCAGTACTAACCCACTGACAGTGCAGCACTCCCTCAGTACTAACCCTCTGACAGTGCGGCCTCAGTACTGACCCACTGACAGTGCAGCACTCCCTCAGTACTGACCCTCTGACATTGCAGCACTCCCTCAGCACTAACCCTCTGGCAGTGCAGCACTCCCTCAGTACTAACCCTCCGACTGTGCTGCACTCCCTCAGCTCTGACCTTCCGACAGAGCAGCACTCCCTCAGTACTAACCCACTGACAGTGCAGCACTCCCTCAGTACTAACCCTCTGACAGTGCGGCCTCAGTACTGACCCACTGACAGTGCAGCATTCCCTCAGTACTAACCCTCTGACAGTGCAGCACCCCCTCAGTACTGACCCTCTAACAGTGCAGCACTCCCTCAGTACTGACCCTCCGACAGTGCAGCATTTCCTCAGCATTGACCCACCAACAGGGCAGCACTCCCTCAGTACTGCCCCTCCGACAATGCACCAATCTCTCAGCACTGACCCACCGACAGTGCAGCGCTCCCTCAGTATTGACCCACCGACAGTGCAGCACTCCCTCAGTACTGACCCACTGACAGTGCAGCACAACATCAGTACTGACCCACTGACAGTGCAGCATTCCCTCAGTACTAAGCCTTTGACAGTGCAGCGCTCCCTCAGTATTGATCCTTCGATAGGGCAACACTCTCCCAGTACTGACACTCCGACAGTGCAGCACTCCCTAAGCTCTGACCTTCCGACAGTGCACCACTGTCTCAGTACTGACACTCCGACAGTGCAGCACTCCCTCAGTACTGACCCTCCGACAGTGCTGCACTCCCTCAGCTCTGACCTTCCGACAGTGCATCACTCACTCAGTACAGACCTTCTGACATTGCAGCACTCCCTCAGAACTGACCCTCTGACAGTGCAGCACTCTCTCGGTACTGACCCTCCGACAGTGCAGCACTCCCTCAGTACTGACCCTCTGACAGGGCAGCACTCTCTCGGTACTGAACCTCCGACAGTGCAGCACTCCCTCAGTACTGACCCTCCTACAGTGCAGCACTCCCTCAGTACTGACCATCCGATAGTGCATCACTCCCTCCGTACTGAACCTCCGACAGTGTAGCACTCCCTCAGTACTGAGCCTCTGACAGGGCAGCACTCTCTCGGTACTGACCCTCTGACAGTGCAGCACTCCCTCAGTACTGACCCACTGACAGTGCAGCACTCCATCAGTCCTGACCCACTGACAGTGCAGCATTCCCTCAGTACTAAGCCTTTGACAGTGCAGCGCTCCCTCAGTATTGATCCTTCGATAGGGCAACACTCTCCCAGTACTGACCCTCCGACAGTGCAGCACTCCCTCAGTACTGACCCTCCGACAGTGCTGCACTCCCTCAGCTCTGACCTTCCGACAGAGCAGCACTCCCTCAGTACTGAGCCTCTAACAGTGCAGCAGTCCCTCAGCACTGACCCTCTGACAGTGCAGCACTTCCTCAGTACTAACCCTCTGACAGTGCAGCACTCCCTCAGCTCTGACCTTCCGACAGTGCACCACTGTCTCAGTACTGACACTCCGACAGTGCAGCACTCCCTCAGTACTGATCCTCCGACAGTGCTGCACTCCCTCAGCTCTGAACTTCCGACAGAGCAGCACTCCCTCAGTACTGAACCACTGACATTGCAGCACTCCCTCAGCACTGACCCTCTGACAGTGCAGCACTCTCTCCGTACTGACCCTCTGACAGTGCAGCACTCCCTCAGTACTGACCCTCTGACATTGCAGCACTCCCTCAGCACTAACCCTCTGGCAGAGCAGCACTCCCTCAGTACTAACCCTCCGACTGTGCTGCACTCCCTCAGCTCTGACCTTCCGACAGAGCAGCACTCCCTCAGTACTAACCCACTGACAGTGCAGCACTCCCTCAGTACTAACCCTCTGACAGTGCGGCCTCAGTACTGACCCACTGACAGTGCAGCACTCCCTCAGTACTGACCCTCTGACATTGCAGCACTCCCTCAGCACTAACCCTCTGGCAGGGCAGCACTCTCTCGGTACTGACCCTCTGACAGTGCAGCACTCCCTCAGTACTGACCCTCCTACAGTGCAGCACTCCCTCAACACTGTCCATTTGACAGTGCTGCCCTCCCTCAGCATTGACCCTCTGACAGTGTGACACTCCCTTAGTACTGTCCATGTCACACTGTAGCACTCCCTCAGTACTGACTAACAAACAGTGCGGCAGACAATCAGTATTGGCCCTCTGACAGTGCGCCACTCTCTCAGTACTAGCCCTCCGACAGTGCAGCATTCCCTCAGTACAGAGCCTCTGACAGTGCAACACTCCCTCAGCACTGACCTTCTGAGAGAGCAGCATTCCCTCAGCACTGACCCTCTGACAGTGCAGCACTCCCTCAGTACTAACCCTCTGACAGTGCAACACTCCCTCAGTACTGAACTACTGACATTGCAGCATTACCTCAGTACTGACCCACTGACATTGCAGCACTCCCTCAGCACTGATCCTCTGACAGTGCAGCACTCCCTCAGTACTAACCCTCTGACAGTGCAACACACCCTCAGTACTGAACCACTGACATTGCAGCACTCCCTCAGCACTGACCCTCTAACAGTGCAGCATTCCCTCAGTACTAACCCTCTGACAGTGCAGCACCCCCTCAGTACTGACCCATTAACTGTGCAGCACTCCCTCAGTACTAACCCACTGACAGTGCAGCACTCCCTCAGCACTGACCCTCTGAGAGTGCAGCACTCCCTCAGTACTGACCCACTGACAGTGCAGCACTCCCGCAGTACTAACCCACTGACAGTGCAGCACTCCCTCAGTACTGACCCACTGACAGTGCAGCACTCCCTCAGTACTAACCCTCTGACAGTGCGGCACTCCCTCAGTACTGACCCACTGACAGTGCAGCATTCCCTCAGTACTAAGCCTTTGACAGTGCAGCACTCCCTCAGCACTGACCCTCTGAGAGTGCAGCACTCCCTCAGTACTGACCCACTGACAGTGCAGCACTCCCGCAGTACTAACCCACTGACAGTGCAGCACTCCCTCAGTACTGACCCACTGACAGTGCAGCACTCCCTCAGTACTAACGTTCTGACAGTGCAGCACTCCCTCAGCTCTGACCTTCCGACAGTGCACCACTGTCTCAGTACTGACACTCCGACAGTGCAGCACTCCCTCAGTACTGATCCTCCGACAGTGCTGCACTCCCTCAGCTCTGAACTTCTGACAGAGCAGCACTCCCTCAGTACTGAACCACTGACATTGCAGCACTCCCTCAGCACTGACCCTCTGACAGTGCAGCACTCCCTCAGTACTAACCCTCTGACAGTGCAGCACTCCCTCAGTACTGATCATCCGACAGTGAAGCACTTCCTCTGTACTGACTCTCCGACAGAGCAGTATTTCCTCAGCACTGACCCTCTGACCGTGCAACACTCCCTCAGCTCTGACCTTCCGACAGTGCATCACTCACTCAGTACAGACCTTCTGACATTGCAGCACTCCCTCAGAACTGACCCTCTGACAGTGCAGCACTCTCTCCGTACTGACCCTCTGACAGTGCAGCACTCCCTCAGTACTGACCCTCTGACATTGCAGCACTCCCTCAGCACTAACCCTCTGGCAGAGCAGCACTCCCTCAGTACTAACCCTCCGACTGTGCTGCACTCCCTCAGCTCTGACCTTCCGACAGAGCAGCACTCCCTCAGTACTAACCCACTGACAGTGCAGCACTCCCTCAGTACTAACCCTCTGACAGTGCGGCCTCAGTACTGACCCACTGACAGTGCAGCACTCCCTCAGTACTGACCCTCTGACATTGCAGCACTCCCTCAGCACTAACCCTCTGGCAGTGCAGCACTCCCTCAGTACTAACCCTCCGACTGTGCTGCACTCCCTCAGCTCTGACCTTCCGACAGAGCAGCACTCCCTCAGTACTAACCCACTGACAGTGCAGCACTCCCTCAGTACTAACCCTCTGACAGTGCGGCCTCAGTACTGACCCACTGACAGTGCAGCATTCCCTCAGTACTAACCCTCTGACAGTGCAGCACCCCCTCAGTACTGACCCTCTAACAGTGCAGCACTCCCTCAGTACTGACCCTCCGACAGTGCAGCATTTCCTCAGCATTGACCCACCAACAGGGCAGCACTCCCTCAGTACTGCCCCTCCGACAATGCACCAATCTCTCAGCACTGACCCACCGACAGTGCAGCGCTCCCTCAGTATTGACCCACCGACAGTGCAGCACTCCCTCAGTACTGACCCACTGACAGTGCAGCACAACATCAGTACTGACCCACTGACAGTGCAGCATTCCCTCAGTACTAAGCCTTTGACAGTGCAGCGCTCCCTCAGTATTGATCCTTCGATAGGGCAACACTCTCCCAGTACTGACACTCCGACAGTGCAGCACTCCCTAAGCTCTGACCTTCCGACAGTGCACCACTGTCTCAGTACTGACACTCCGACAGTGCAGCACTCCCTCAGTACTGACCCTCCGACAGTGCTGCACTCCCTCAGCTCTGACCTTCCGACAGTGCATCACTCACTCAGTACAGACCTTCTGACATTGCAGCACTCCCTCAGAACTGACCCTCTGACAGTGCAGCACTCTCTCGGTACTGACCCTCCGACAGTGCAGCACTCCCTCAGTACTGACCCTCTGACAGGGCAGCACTCTCTCGGTACTGAACCTCCGACAGTGCAGCACTCCCTCAGTACTGACCCTCCTACAGTGCAGCACTCCCTCAGTACTGACCATCCGATAGTGCATCACTCCCTCCGTACTGAACCTCCGACAGTGTAGCACTCCCTCAGTACTGAGCCTCTGACAGGGCAGCACTCTCTCGGTACTGACCCTCTGACAGTGCAGCACTCCCTCAGTACTGACCCACTGACAGTGCAGCACTCCATCAGTCCTGACCCACTGACAGTGCAGCATTCCCTCAGTACTAAGCCTTTGACAGTGCAGCGCTCCCTCAGTATTGATCCTTCGATAGGGCAACACTCTCCCAGTACTGACCCTCCGACAGTGCAGCACTCCCTCAGTACTGACCCTCCGACAGTGCTGCACTCCCTCAGCTCTGACCTTCCGACAGAGCAGCACTCCCTCAGTACTGAGCCTCTAACAGTGCAGCAGTCCCTCAGCACTGACCCTCTGACAGTGCAGCACTTCCTCAGTACTAACCCTCTGACAGTGCAGCACTCCCTCAGCTCTGACCTTCCGACAGTGCACCACTGTCTCAGTACTGACACTCCGACAGTGCAGCACTCCCTCAGTACTGATCCTCCGACAGTGCTGCACTCCCTCAGCTCTGAACTTCCGACAGAGCAGCACTCCCTCAGTACTGAACCACTGACATTGCAGCACTCCCTCAGCACTGACCCTCTGACAGTGCAGCACTCTCTCCGTACTGACCCTCTGACAGTGCAGCACTCCCTCAGTACTGACCCTCTGACATTGCAGCACTCCCTCAGCACTAACCCTCTGGCAGAGCAGCACTCCCTCAGTACTAACCCTCCGACTGTGCTGCACTCCCTCAGCTCTGACCTTCCGACAGAGCAGCACTCCCTCAGTACTAACCCACTGACAGTGCAGCACTCCCTCAGTACTAACCCTCTGACAGTGCGGCCTCAGTACTGACCCACTGACAGTGCAGCACTCCCTCAGTACTGACCCTCTGACATTGCAGCACTCCCTCAGCACTAACCCTCTGGCAGGGCAGCACTCTCTCGGTACTGACCCTCTGACAGTGCAGCACTCCCTCAGTACTGACCCTCCTACAGTGCAGCACTCCCTCAACACTGTCCATTTGACAGTGCTGCCCTCCCTCAGCATTGACCCTCTGACAGTGTGACACTCCCTTAGTACTGTCCATGTCACACTGTAGCACTCCCTCAGTACTGACTAACAAACAGTGCGGCAGACAATCAGTATTGGCCCTCTGACAGTGCGCCACTCTCTCAGTACTAGCCCTCCGACAGTGCAGCATTCCCTCAGTACAGAGCCTCTGACAGTGCAACACTCCCTCAGCACTGACCTTCTGAGAGAGCAGCATTCCCTCAGCACTGACCCTCTGACAGTGCAGCACTCCCTCAGTACTAACCCTCTGACAGTGCAACACTCCCTCAGTACTGAACTACTGACATTGCAGCATTACCTCAGTACTGACCCACTGACATTGCAGCACTCCCTCAGCACTGATCCTCTGACAGTGCAGCACTCCCTCAGTACTAACCCTCTGACAGTGCAACACACCCTCAGTACTGAACCACTGACATTGCAGCACTCCCTCAGCACTGACCCTCTAACAGTGCAGCATTCCCTCAGTACTAACCCTCTGACAGTGCAGCACCCCCTCAGTACTGACCCATTAACTGTGCAGCACTCCCTCAGTACTAACCCACTGACAGTGCAGCACTCCCTCAGCACTGACCCTCTGAGAGTGCAGCACTCCCTCAGTACTGACCCACTGACAGTGCAGCACTCCCGCAGTACTAACCCACTGACAGTGCAGCACTCCCTCAGTACTGACCCACTGACAGTGCAGCACTCCCTCAGTACTAACCCTCTGACAGTGCGGCACTCCCTCAGTACTGACCCACTGACAGTGCAGCATTCCCTCAGTACTAACCCTCTGACAGTGCAGCACCCCCTCAGTACTGACCCTCTAACAGTGCAGCATTCCCTCAGTACTAAGCCTTTGACAGTGCAGCGCTCCCTCAGTTTTGATCCTTCGATAGGGCAACACTCTCCCAGTACTGACCCTCCGAAACTGCAGCACTCCCTCAGCTCTGACCTTCCGACAGTGCACCACTGTCTCAGTACTGACACTCCGACAGTGCAGCACTCCCTCACTACTGATCCTCCGACAGTGCTGCACTCCCTCAGCTCTGACCTTCCGACAGAGCAGCACTCCCTCAGCACTGACCCTCTGACAGTGCAGCACTCCCTCAGTACTAACCCTCTGACAGTGCAGCACTCCCTCAGCTCTGACCTTCCGACAGTGCACCACTGTCTCAGTACTGACACTCCGACAGTGCTGCCCTCCCTCAGTACTGACCATCCGACAGTGCTGCACTCCCTCAGCTCTGACCGTCCGACAGAGCAGCACTCCCTCAGCACTGACCCTCTGACAGTGCAGCACTCCCTCAGTACTAACGTTCTGACAGTGCAGCACTCCCTCAGCTCTGACCTTCCGACAGTGCACCACTGTCTCAGTACTGACACTCCGACAGTGCAGCACTCCCTCAGTACTGATCCTCCGACAGTGCTGCACTCCCTCAGCTCTGAACTTCCGACAGAGCAGCACTCCCTCAGCACTGACCCTCTGAAAGTGCAGCACTCCCTCACTACTAACCCTCTAACAGTGCAGCACTCCCTCAGCTCTGACCTTCCGACAGTGCACCACTGTCTCAGTACTGACACTCCGACAGTGCAGCACTCCCTCAGTACTGATCCTCCGACAGTGCTGCACTCCCTCAGCTCTGACCTTCCGACAGAGCAGCACTCCCTCAGCATTGACCCTCTGACAGTGCAGCATTCCCTCAGTACTAACCCTCTGACAGTGCAGCACCCCCTCAGTACTGACCCTCTAACAGTGCAGCATTCCCTCAGTACTAAGCCTTTGACAGTGCAGCGCTCCCTCAGTATTGATCCTTTGATAGGGCAACACTCTCCCAGTACTGACCCTCCGACAGTGCAGCACTCCCTCAGCTCTGACCTTCCGACAGTGCACCACTGTCTCAGTACTGACACTCCGACAGTGCAGCACTCCCGCAGTACTGACCATCCGACAGTGCTGCACTCCCTCAACTCTGACCTTCCGACAGAGCAGCACTCCCTCAGTGCTGAACCACTGACATTGCAGCACTCCCTCAGCACTGACCCTCTGACAGTGCAGCACTCCCTCAGTACTAACCCTCTGACAGTGCAGCACTCCCTCAGTACTGATCATCCGACAGTGAAGCACTTCCTCTGTACTGACTCTCCGACAGTGCAGTATTTCCTCAGCACTGACCCTCTGACCGTGCAACACTACCTCAGTACTAACCAACTGATAGTGCAGCATTACCTCAGTACTGACCCACTGACATTGCAGTACTCCCTCAGCACTGACCCTCTGAGAGAGCAGCATTCCCTCAGTAGTAACCCACTGACAGTGCAGCACTCCCTCAGTACTAACCAACTGATAGTGCAGCACTCCCTCAGTACTGACCCACTGACATTGCAGCACACCCTCAGCACTGACCCTCTGACAGTGCAGCACTCCCTCAGTACTAACCCTCTGACAGTGCAACACTCCCTCAGTACTGAACTACTGACATTGCAGCACTCCCTCAGCACTGACCCTCTGACAGCGCAGCACTCCCTCAGCACTGACCCTCTGAGAGTGCAGCACTCCCTCAGTACTAACCCACTGACAGTGCAGCACTCCCTCAGTACTAACCCTCTGACAGTGCAGCACTCCCTCAGTACTAACCCTCCGACAGTGCTGCACTCCCTCTGCTTTGACCCTCCGACAGAGCAGCACTCCCTCAGTACTAACCCACTGACAGTGCAGCACTCCCTCAGTACTGACCCACTGACAGTGCAGCACTCCCTCAGTACTAACCCTCTGACAGTGCAGCACTCCCTCAGTACTGACCCACTGACAGTGCAGCATTCCCTCAGTACTAACCCTCTGACAGTGCAGCACCCCCTCAGTACTGACCCTCCGACAGTGCAGCATTTCCTCAGCATTGACCCACCTACAGGGCTGCACTCCCTCAACACTGACCCACTGACAGTGCAGCACTCCCACAGTACTGACCCTCCGACAGTGCAGCATTTCCTCAGCATTGACCCACCAACAGGGCAGCACTCCCTCAGTATTGACCCACCGACAGTGCAGCACTCCCTCAGTACTGATCCTCTGACAGTGCAGCACTCCATCAGTACTGACCCACTGACAGTGCAGCATTCCCTCAGTACTAAGCCTTTGACAGTGCAGCGCTCCCTCAGTATTGATCCTTCGATAGGGCAACACTCTCCCAGTACTGACCCTCCGACAGTGCAGCACTCCCTCAGCTCTGACCTTCCGACAGTGCACCACTGTCTCAGTACTGACACTCCGACAGTGCAGCACTCCCTCAGTACTGACCCTCCGACAGTGCTGCACTCCCTCAGCTCTGACCTTCCGACAGAGCAGCACTCACTCAGTACTGAGCCTCTAACAGTGCAGCAGTCCCTCAGCACTGACCCTCTGACAGTGCAGCACTCCCTCAGGACTAACCCTCTGACAGTGCAGCACTCCCTCAGCTCTGACCTTCCGACAGTGCACCACTGTCTCAGTACTGACACTCCGACAGTGCAGCACTCCCTCAGTACTGATCCTCCGACAGTGCTGCACTCCCTCAGCTCTGAACTTCCGACAGAGCAGCACTCCCTCAGTACTGAACCACTGACATTGCAGCACTCCCTCAGCACTGACCCTCTGACAGTGCAGCACTCCCTCAGTACTAACCCTCTGACAGTGCAGCACTCCCTCAGTACTGATCATCCGACAGTGAAGCACTTCCTCTGTACTGACTCTCCGACAGTGCAGTATTTCCTCAGCACTGACCCTCTGACCGTGCAACACTCCCTCAGCTCTGACCTTCCGACAGTGCATCACTCACTCAGTACAGACCTTCTGACATTGCAGCACTCCCTCAGTACTGACCCACTGACAGTGCAGCACTCCCTCAGTACTAACCCTCTGACAGTGCGGCACTCCCTCAGTACTGACCCACTGACAGTGCAGCATTCCCTCAGTACTAACCTTCTGACAGTGCAGCACCCCCTCAGTACTGACCCTCTAACAGTGCAGCACTCCCTCAGTACTGACCCTCCGACAGTGCAGCATTTCCTCAGCATTGACCCACCTACAGGGCTGCACTCCCTCAACACTGACCCACTGACAGTGCAGCACTCCCACAGTACTGACCCTCCGACAGTGCAGCATTTCCTCAGCATTGACCCACCAACAGGGCAGCACTCCCTCAGTATTGACCCACCGACAGTGCAGCACTCCCTCAGTACTGACCCTCTGACAGTGCAGCACTCCATCAGTACTGACCCACTGACAGTGCAGCATTCCCTCAGTACTAAGCCTTTGACAGTGCAGCGCTCCCTCAGTATTGATCCTTCGATAGGGCAACACTCTCCCAGTACTGACCCTCCGACAGTGCAGCACTCCCTCAGCTCTGACCTTCCGACAGTGCACCACTGTCTCAGTACTGACACTCCGACAGTGCAGCACTCCCTCAGTACTGACCCTCCGACAGTGCTGCACTCCCTCAGCTCTGACCTTCCGACAGAGCAGCACTCCCTCAGTACTGAGCCTCTAACAGTGCAGCAGTCCCTCAGCACTGACTCTCTGACAGTGCAGCACTTCCTCAGTACTAACCCTCTGACAGTGCAGCACTCCCTCAGCTCTGACCTTCCGACAGTGCACCACTGTCTCAGTACTGACACTCCGACAGTGCAGCACTCCCTCAGTACTGATCCTCCGACAGTGCTGCACTCCCTCAGCTCTGAACTTCCGACAGAGCAGCACTCCCTCAGTACTGAACCACTGACATTGCAGCACTCCCTCAGCACTGACCCTCTGACAGTGCAGCACTCCCTCAGTACTAACCCTCTGACAGTGCAGCACTCCCTCAGTACTGATCATCCGACAGTGAAGCACTTCCTCTGTACTGACTCTCCGACAGAGCAGTATTTCCTCAGCACTGACCCTCTGATCGTGCAACACTCCCTCAGCTCTGACCTTCCGACAGTGCATCACTCACTCAGTACAGACCTTCTGACATTGCAGCACTCCCTCAGAACTGACCCTCTGACAGTGCAGCACTCTCTCCGTACTGACCCTCTGACAGTGCAGCACTCCCTCAGTACTGACCCTCTGACATTGCAGCACTCCCTCAGCACTAACCCTCTGGCAGTGCAGCACTCCCTCAGTACTAACCCTCCGACTGTGCTGCACTCCCTCAGCTCTGACCTTCCGACAGAGCAGCACTCCCTCAGTACTAACCCACTGACAGTGCAGCACTCCCTCAGTACTGACCCACTGACAGTGCAGCACTCCCTCAGTACTAACCCTCTGACAGTGCGGCCTCAGTACTGACCCACTGACAGTGCAGCATTCCCTCAGTACTAACCCTCTGACAGTGCAGCACCCCCTCAGTACTGACCCTCTAACAGTGCAGCACTCCTTCAGTACTGACCCTCCGACAGTGCAGCATTTCCTCAGCATTGACCCACCAACAGGGCAGCACTCTCTCAGTACTGCCCCTCCGACAATGCACCAATCTCTCAGCACTGACCCACCGATAGTGCAGCACTCCCTCAGTATTGACCCACCGACAGTGCAGCACTCCCTCAGTACTGACCCACCGACAGTGCAGCACAACATCAGTACTGACCCACTGACAGTGCAGCATTCCCTCAGTACTAAGCCTTTGACAGTGCAGCGCTCCCTCAGTATTGATCCTTCGATAGGGCAACACTCTCCCAGTACTGACCCTCCGACAGTGCAGCACTCCCTAAGCTCTGACCTTCCGACAGTGCACCACTGTCTCAGTACTGACACTCCGACAGTGCAGCACTCCCTCAGTACTGACCCTCCGACAGTGCTGCACTCCCTCAGCTCTGACCTTCCGACAGTGCATCACTCACTCAGTACAGACCTTCTGACATTGCAGCACTCCCTCAGAACTGACCCTCTGACAGTGCAGCACTCTCTCGGTACTGACCCTCCGACAGTGCAGCACTCCCTCAGTACTGACCCTCTGACAGGGCAGCACTCTCTCGGTACTGAACCTCCGACAGTGCAGCACTCCCTCAGTACTGACCCTCCTACAGTGCAGCACTCCCTCAGTACTGACCATCCGATAGTGCATCACTCCCTCCGTACTGAACCTCCGACAGTGCAGCACTCCCTCAGTACTGAGCCTCTGACAGGGCAGCACTCTCTCGGTACTGACCCTCTGACAGTGCAGCACTCCCTCAGTACTGACCCACTGACAGTGCAGCACTCCATCAGTCCTGACCCACTGACAGTGCAGCATTCCCTCAGTACTAAGCCTTTGACAGTGCAGCGCTCCCTCAGTATTGATCCTTCGATAGGGCAACACTCTCCCAGTACTGACCCTCCGACAGTGCAGCACTCCCTCAGTACTGACCCTCCGACAGTGCTGCACTCCCTCAGCTCTGACCTTCCGACAGAGCAGCACTCCCTCAGTACTGAGCCTCTAACAGTGCAGCAGTCCCTCAGCACTGACCCTCTGACAGTGCAGCACTTCCTCAGTACTAACCCTCTGACAGTGCAGCACTCCCTCAGCTCTGACCTTCCGACAGTGCACCACTGTCTCAGTACTGACACTCCGACAGTGCAGCACTCCCTCAGTACTGATCCTCCGACAGTGCTGCACTCCCTCAGCTCTGAACTTCCGACAGAGCAGCACTCCCTCAGTACTGAACCACTGACATTGCAGCACTCCCTCAGCACTGACCCTCTGACAGTGCAGCACTCCCTCAGTACTAACCCTCTGACAGTGCAGCACTCCCTCAGTACTGATCATCCGACAGTGAAGCACTTCCTCTGTACTGACTCTCCGACAGTGCAGTATTTCCTCAGCACTGACCCTCTGACCGTGCAACACTCCCTCAGCTCTGACCTTCCGATAGTGCATCACTCACTCAGTACAGACCTTCTGACATTGCAGCACTCCCTCAGAACTGACCCTCTGACAGTGCAGCACTCTCTCCGTACTGACCCTCTGACAGTGCAGCACTCCCTCAGTACTGACCCTCTGACATTGCAGCACTCCCTCAGCACTAACCCTCTGGCAGAGCAGCACTCCCTCAGTACTAACCCTCCGACTGTGCTGCACTCCCTCAGCTCTGACCTTCCGACAGAGCAGCACTCTCTCAGTACTAACCCACTGACAGTGCAGCACTCCCTCAGTACTAACCCTCTGACAGTGCGGCCTCAGTACTGACCCACTGACAGTGCAGCACTCCCTCAGTACTGACCCTCTGACATTGCAGCACTCCCTCAGCACTAACCCTCTGGCAGGGCAGCACTCTCTCGGTACTGACCCTCTGACAGTGCAGCACTCCCTCAGTACTGACCTTCCTACAGTGCAGCACTCCCTCAGTACTGACCCTCTGACAGTGCAGCACTCCCTCAACACTGTCCATTTGACAGTGCTGCCCTCCCTCAGCATTGACCCTCTGACAGTGTGACACTCCCTTAGTACTGTCCATGTCACACTGTCGCACTCCCTCAGTACTGACTAACAAACAGTGCGGCAGACAATCAGTATTGGCCCTCTGACAGTGCGCCACTCTCTCAGTACTAGCCCTCCGACAGTGCAGCATTCCCTCAGTACAGAGCCTCTGACAGTGCACCACTCCCTCAGTAGTGACCCTCTGACAGTGCAGCACTCCCTCAGTACTGACCATCCGACAGTGCGGCACTCCATCAGTACTGACCCGCCGACAGTGCAGCATCTCTCACCTCTGCCCATTTGATAGTGCAGGACTCCCTCAGTGCTGACGCTGTGACATTGCAGCACACCCTCAATACTGGACCTCTGACAGTGCGGCACTCCCTCAGTACTGACCCTACGATAGTGCATGACTCTCTCAGTTCTGACCCTCTGACAGTGCGGCACTCCCTCAGTACTGACTCTCCGACAGTGCATCACTCCCTCAGTACTGACCCTCTGACAGAGCAGCACTCTCTCAGTACTGACCCTCCGACAGTGCGGCACTCCCTCAGTACTGACCCTCTGACAGTGCAGCACACCCTTTCTGGCCTGGCTTTAGTGCTCAGGGGTTGAATTGGACCTTGAACATTTTCAGAGATTGTGACCACGCTGCTGAGGGTACACGGCTCTTCCCTTTCCTGGACCCACAGACCCTGCAATGGGTCTTTGCGTTGGCCTTACTTGTGACATGTCCTAATGGGTATGTTGACAAGTTGGTGCTATCAACAATTGTCAATCATCAGACCAGTGCTTGGGAGAAGAGTTCAAATTCCACCACAGGAGACAGCGAAATTTCAGTTTGATGGAAATCTGGAAAAAATAGCTTGTGTAATAGTCACCATGTATACAGTATCAGTTTTGCAAGCTGAGTGGCGCAGTGGCATTGTGGTTGGCACTGCTGCCTCACAGTGCCAGGGACCCAGGTTTGATTCCATCCTCGGGCTGTGTGAGGTTTGCACAATCTCCCTCTGTCTGTGAGGCATCTTCCCAGTGCTCCGCTTTACTCCCACAGTCGGAAGTTGTGCAGGTTAGGGTGGATTGGCCATGCTAAACCACCCAATAGTGCCCAGGGCTGTGCAGGTTAGGGTGGATTGGCCATGCTAAACCGCCCCATAGTGTCCAGGGATGTGCAGGTTAGGGTGGATTGGCCATGCTAAACTGCCTCATAGTACCCAGGGACATGCAGTTTATGGTGGATTGGCCATGTTAAACTGCCCCGTAGTGCCCAGGGATGTGCAGGTTAGGGTGGATTGGCCGTGCTAAACTGCCCCATAGTGCCCAGGGACGTGCAGGTTAGGGTGGATTGGCCGTGCGAAAATGCCCCATAGTGTCCAGGGATGTGCAGGTTAGGGTGGATTGGCCATGCTAAATTGCCCCGTAGTGTCCAGGGATGTGCAGGTTAGGGTGGATTGGCCATGCTAAACTGCCACATAGTGCCCAGGGACGTGCAGGTTAGGGTGGATTGGCCGTGCTAAATTGCCCCATAGTGCCCAGGGATGTGCAGGTTAGGGTGGATTGGCCGTGCTAAATTGCCCCATAGTGTCCAGGGATGTGTAGGTTAGGGTGGATTGGCCGTTCTAAACTGCCTCATAGTACCCAGGGGTGTGCAGGTTTGTGTGGATTGGCCATGCTAAATTGCCCCATAGTGCCCAGGGACGTGCAGGTTAGGGTGGATTGGCCGTGCTAAAATGCCCCATAGTGTCCAGGGATGTGCAGGTTAGGGTGGATTGGCCATGCTAAATTGCCCCATAGTGTCCAGGCACGTGCAGGATAGGGTGGATTGGCCATGCTAAACTGCCACATAGTGCCCAGGGACGTGCAGGTGAGGGTGGATTGGCCATGCTAAATTGCCCCATAGTGCCCAGGGATGTGCAGGTTAGGGTGGATTGGCCATGCTAAACTGCCCCATAGTGTCCAGGGACGTGCAGGTTAGGGTGGATTGGCCATGCTAAATTGACCCATAGTGCCCAGGGATGTGCAGGTTAGAATGGATTGGCCATGCTAAACTGCACCATAGTGTCCAAGGACGTGCAGGTTAGGGTGGATTGGCCATGCTAAATTGCCTCATAGTGCCCAGGGATGTGTAGGTTAGGGTGGATTGGCCATGCTAAATTGTCCCATAGTGTCCAGGGATGTGTAGGTTAGGGTGGATTGGCCGTGCTAAATTGCCCCATAGTGTCCAGGAATGTGTAGGTTAGGGTGGATTGGCCGTGCTAAATTGCCCCATAGTGTCCAGGGATGTGCAGGTTAGGGTGGATTGGCCATGCTAAATTGCCTCATAGTGCCCAGGGATGTGTAGGTTAGGGTGGATTGGCCATGCTAAATTGTCCCATAGTGTCCAGGGATGTGTAGGTTAGGGTGGATTGGCCATGCTAAATTGCCCCATAGTCTCCATGGATGTGTAGTTTAGGGTGGATTGGCCATGCTAAATTGCCCCATAGTGTCCAGGGATGTGCAGGTTAGGGTGGATTGGCCGTGCAAAATTGCCCCATAGTGTCCAGGAATGTGTAGGTTAGGGTGGATTGGCCGTGCTAAATTGCCCCATAGTGTCCAGGGATGTGTAGGTTAGGGTGGATTGGCCATGCTAAACTGCCCCATAGTGTCCAGGGATGTGTAGGTTAGGGTGGATTGGCCGTGCTAAATTGCCCCATAGTGTCCAGGGATGTGTAGGTTAGGGTGGATTGGCCGTGCTAAATTACCCCATAGTGTCCAGGGATGTGTAGGTTAGGGTGGATTGGCCATGCTAAATTGCCCCATAGTGTCCAGGGATGTGTAGTTTAGGGTGGATTGGCCATGCTAAATTGCCCCATAGTGTCCAGGGATAGAACATAGAACATAGAACAATACAGCACAGAACAGGCCCTTCAGCCCACGATGTTGTGCCAAACATTTGTCCTAGCTTAAGCACCCATCCATGTACCTATCCAATTGCCGCTTAAAGGTCACCAATGATTCTGACTCTGCCACTCCCACAGGCAGCGCATTCCATGCCCCCACCACTCTCTCGGTAAAGAATCCAACCCTGACATCCCCCCTATACCTTCCACCCTTCACCTTAAATTTATGTCCCCTTGTAACACTCTGTTGTACCCGGGGAAAAAGTTTCTGACTGTCTACTCTATCTATTCCTCTGATCATCTTATAAACCTCTATCAAGTCACCCCTCATCCTTCGCCGTTCCAACGATAAAAGGCCTAGCACTCTCAACCTATCCTCGTACGACCTATTCTCCATTCCAGGCAACATCCTGGTAAATCTTCTCTGCACCCTCTCCAAAGCTTCCACATCTTTCCTAAAGTGAGGCGACCAGAACTGCACACAGTACTCCAAATGTGGCCTAACCAAAGTCCTGTACAGCTGCAACATCACTTCACAACTCTTGAATTCAATCCCTCTGCTAATGAACGCTAATACACCATAGGCCTTCTTACAAGCTCTATCCACCTGAGTGGCAACTTTCAAAGATCTATGAACATAGACCCCAAGATCCCTCTGTTCCTCCACCTTACTAAGAACCCTACCGTTAACCCTGTATTCCGCATTCTTATTTGTCTTTCCAAAATGGACAACCTCACACTTGGCAGGGTTGAACTCCATCTGCCACTCCTCAGCCCAGCTCTGCATCATATCTAAGTCCCTTTGCAGTCGAAAACAGCCCTCCTCACTATCCACAACTCCACCAATCTTCGTATCATCTGCAAATTTACTGACCCACCCTTCGACTCCCTCATCCAAGTCATTAATAAAAATTACAAACAGCAGAGGACCCAGAACTGATCCCTGCGGAACTCCACTTGTAACTGGGCTCCAGGCTGAATATTTACCATCTACCACCACTCTCTGACTTCGACCGGTTAGCCAATTTTCTATCCAATTGGCCAAATTTCCCTCTATCCCATGCCTCCTGACTTTCCGCATAAGCCTACCATGGGGAACCTTATCAAATGCCTTACTAAAATCCATGTATACTACATCCACTGCTCTACCCTCATCCACATGCTTAGTCACCTCCTCAAAGAATTCAATAAGACTTGTAAGGCAAGACCTACCCTTCACAAATCCGTGCTGGCTGTCCCTAATCAAGCAGTGTCTTTCCAGATACTCATAAATCCTATCCCTCAGTACCCTTTCCATTATTTTGCCTACCACCGAAGTAAGACTAACTGGCCTGTAATTCCCGGGGTTATCCCTATTCCCTTTTTTGAACAGGGGCACAACATTCGCCACTCTCCAGTCCCCTGGCACCACCCCCATTGACAGTGAAGACGAAAAGATCATTGCCAACAGTACTGCAATTTCCTCTCTTGCTTCCCACATAATCCTAGGATATATCCCGTCAGGCCCGGGGGACTTGTCTATCCTCAAGTTGTTCAAAATGTCCAACACATCTTCCTTCCTAACAAGTATCTCCTCTAGATTACCAGCCCGATCCACACTCTCCTCTTCAACAATACGGTCCCTCTCGTTCGTAAATACTGAATAAAAGGGATGTGTAGGTTAGGGTGGATTGGCCGTGCTAAATTGCCCCATAGTGCCCAGGGATGTGTAGGTTAGGGTGGATTGGCCGTGCTAAATTGCCCCATAGTGCCCAGGGAAGTGTAGGTTAGGGTGATTTGGCCATGCTAAACTGACCCATAGTGTCCAGGGATGTGTAGTTTAGGGTGGATTGGCCATGCTAAATTGCCCCACAGTGTCCAGGGACGTGCAGGTTAGGGTGGATTGGCCATGCTAAATTGTCCCACAGTGTTCAGGGATGTGTATGTTAGGGTGGATTGACCCTGCTAAATTGCCCCGTAGTGTCCAGGGATGTGTAGGTTAGGGTGGATTGGCCGTGCTAAATTGCCCCATAGTGTCCAGGAATGTGTAGGTTAGGGTGGATTGGCCGTGCTAAATTGCCCCATAGTGTCCAGGGATGTGCAGGTTAGGGTGGATTGGCCATGCTAAATTGCCCCATAGTGTCCAGGGATGTGTAGGTTAGGGTGGATTGGCCATGCTAAATTGCCCCATAGTCTCCATGGATGTGTAGTTTAGGGTGGATTGGCCATGCTAAATTGCCCCATAGTGTCCAGGGATGTGCAGGTTAGGGTGGATTGGCCGTGCAAAATTGCCCCATAGTGTCCAGGAATGTGTAGGTTAGGGTGGATTGGCCGTGCTAAATTGCCCCATAGTGTCCAGGGATGTGTAGGTTAGGGTGGATTGGCCATGCTAAACTGCCCCATAGTGTCCAGGGATGTGTAGGTTAGGGTGGATTGGCCATGCTAAACTGCCCCATAGTGTCCAGGGATGTGTAGGTTAGGGTGGATTGGCCGTGCTAAATTGCCCCATAGTGTCCAGGGATGTGTAGGTTAGGGTGGATTGGCCATGCTAAATTGCCCCATAGTGTCCAGGGATGTGTAGTTTAGGGTGGATTGGCCATGCTAAATTGCCCCATAGTGTCCAGGGATAGAACATAGAACATAGAACAATACAGCACAGAACAGGCCCTTCGGCCCACGATGTTGTGCCAAACATTTGTCCTAGCTTAAGCACCCATCCATGTACCTATCCAATTGCCGCTTAAAGGTCACCAATGATTCTGACTCTGCCACTCCCACAGGCAGCGCATTCCATGTCCCCACCACTCTCTCGGTAAAGAATCCAACCCTGACATCCCCCCTATACCTTCCACCCTTCACCTTAAATTTATGTCCCCTTGTAACACTCTGTTGTACCCGGGGAAAAAGTTTCTGACTGTCTACTCTATCTATTCCTCTGATCATCTTATAAACCTCTATCAAGTCACCCCTCATCCTTCGCCGTTCCAACGATAAAAGGCCTAGCACTCTCAACCTATCCTCGTACGACCTATTCTCCATTCCAGGCAACATCCTGGTAAATCTTCTCTGCACCCTCTCCAAAGCTTCCACATCTTTCCTAAAGTGAGGCGACCAGAACTGCACACAGTACTCCAAATGTGGCCTTACCAAGGTCCTGTACAGCTGCACCATCACCTCACGACTCTTGAATTCAATCCCTCTGCTAATGAACGCTAATACACCATAGGCCTTCTTACAAGCTCTATCCACCTGAGTGGCAACTTTCAAAGATCTATGAACATAGACCCCAAGATCCCTCTGTTCCTCCACCTTACTAAGAACCCTACCGTTAACCCTGTATTCCGCATTCTTATTTGTCTTTCCAAAATGGACAACCTCACACTTGGCAGGGTTGAACTCCATCTGCCACTCCTCAGCCCAGCTCTGCATCATATCTAAGTCCCTTTGCAGTCGACAACAGCCCTCCTCACTATCCACAACTCCACCAATCTTCGTATCATCTGCAAATTTACTGACCCACCCTTCGACTCCCTCATCCAAGTCATTAATAAAAATTACAAACAGCAGAGGACCCAGAACTGATCCCTGCGGAACTCCACTTGTAACTGGGCTCCAGGCTGAATATTTACCATCTACCACCACTCTCTGACTTCCCCGGTTAGCCAATTTTCTATCCAATTGGCCAAATTTCCCTCTATCCCATGCCTCCTGACTTTCCGCATAAGCCTACCATGGGGAACCTTATCAAATGCCTTACTAAAATCCATGTATACTACATCCACTGCTCTACCCTCATCCACTTGCTTAGTCACCTCCTCAAAGAATTCAATAAGACTTGTAAGGCAAGACCTACCCTTCACAAATCCGTGCTGGCTGTCCCTAATCAAGCAGTGTCTTTCCAGATACTCATAAATCCTATCCCTCAGTACCCTTTCCATTATTTTGCCTACCACCGAAGTAAGACTAACTGGCCTGTAATTCCCGGGGTTATCCCTATTCCCTTTTTTGAACAGGGGCACAACATTCGCCACTCTCCAGTCCCCTGGCACCACCCCCATTGACAGTGAAGACGAAAAGATCATTGCCAACAGTACTGCAATTTCCTCTCTTGCTTCCCACATAATCCTAGGATATATCCCGTCAGGCCCGGGGGACTTGTCTATCCTCAAGTTGTTCAAAATGTCCAACACATCTTCCTTCCTAACAAGTATCTCCTCTAGATTACCAGCCCGATCCACACTCTCCTCTTCAACAATACGGTCCCTCTCGTTCGTAAATACTGAATAAAAGGGATGTGTAGGTTAGGGTGGATTGGCCGTGCTAAATTGCCCCATAGTGCCCAGGGATGTGTAGGTTAGGGTGGATTGGCCGTGCTAAATTGCCCCATAGTGCCCAGGGAAGTGTAGGTTAGGGTGATTTGGCCATGCTAAACTGACCCATAGTGTCCAGGGATGTGTAGTTTAGGGTGGATTGGCCATGCTAAATTGCCCCACAGTGTCCAGGGACGTGCAGGTTAGGGTGGATTGGCCATGCTAAATTGTCCCACAGTGTTCAGGGATGTGTATGTTAGGGTGGATTGACCCTGCTAAATTGCCCCGTAGTGCCCAGGGATGTGTAGGTTAGGGTGGATTGGCCGTGCTAAATTGCCCCATAGTGTCCAGGAATGTGTAGGTTAGGGTGGATTGGCCGTGCTAAATTGCCCCATAGTGTCCAGGGATGTGCAGGTTAGGGTGGGTTGGCCATGCTAAATTGCCCCATAGTGTCCAGGAATGTGTAGGTTAGGGTGGATTGGCCGTGCTAAATTGCCCCATAGTGTCCAGGAATGTGTAGGTTAGGGTGGATTGGCCGTGATAAATTGCCCCATAGTGTCCATGTATGTGTAGTTTAGGGTGGATTGGCCGTGCTAAATTGCCCCATAGTGTCCAGGAACGTGCAGGTTAGGGTGGATTGGCCATGCTAAATTGCCCCATAGTGTCCAGGGATGTGCAGGTTAGGGTGGATTGGCCGTGCTAAATTGCCCCATCGTGTCCAGGAATGTGTAGGTTAGGGTGATTTGGCCGTGCTAAATTGCCCCATAGTGTCCAGGAATGTGTAGGTTAGGGTGGATTGGCCGTGATAAATTGCCCCATAGTGTCCATGTATGTGTAGTTTAGGGTGGATTGGCCATGCTAAATTGCCCCATAGTGTCCAGGGATGTGTGGGTTAGGGTGGGTTGGCCATGCTAAATTGCCCCATAGTGTCCAGGGATGTGTGGGTTAGGGTGGATTGGCCGTGCTAAATTGCCCCATAGTGTCCAGGGATGTGCAGGTTAGGGTGGATTGGCCGTGCTAAATTGCCCCATAGTGTCCAGGAATGTGTAGGTTAGGGTGGATTGGCCGTGCTAAATTGCCCCATAGTGTCCAGGGATGTGCAGGTTAGGGTGGTTTGGCCATGCTAAACTGCCACATAGTGTCCAGGGATGTGTAGGTTAGGGTGGATTGGCCGTGCTAAATTGCCCCATAGTGTCCAGGAATGTGTAGGTTAGGGTGGAATGGCCATGCTAAACTGCCCCATAGTGTCCAGGGATGTGTAGGTTAGGGTGGATTGGCCGTGCTAAATTGCCCCATAGTGTCCAGGAATGTGTAGGTTAGGGTGGATTGGCCGTGCTAAATTGCCCCATAGTGTCCAGGGATGTGCAGATTAGGGTGGGTTGGCCATGCTAAATTGCCCCATAGTGTCCAGGGATGTGCAGGTTAGGGTGGATTGGCCGTGCTAAATTGCCCCATAGTGTCCAGGAATGTGTAGGTTAGGGTGGATTGGCCGTGCTAAATTGCCCCATAGTGTCCAGGAATGTGTAGGTTAGGGTGGATTGGCCGTGCTAAATTGCCCCATAGTGTCCAGAGATGTGCAGGTTAGGGTGGATTGGCCGTGCTAAATTGCCCCATAGTGTCCAGGAATGTGTAGGTTAGGGTGGATTGGCCGTGCTAAATTGCCCCGTAGTGTCCAGGAATGTGTAGGTTAGGGTGGATTGGCCGTGATAAATTGCCCCATAGTGTCCATGTATTTGTAGTTTAGGGTGGATTGGCCGTGCTAAATTGCCCCATAGTGTCCAGGGATGTGTGGGTTAGGGTGGGTTGGCCATGCTAAATTGCCCCGTAGTGTCCAGGGATGTGTAGGTTAGGGTGGATTGGCCATGCTAAACTGCCCCATAGTGTCCAGGAATGTGTAGGTTAGGGTGGATTGGCCGTGTTAAATTGCCCCCCATAGTGTCCAGGGATGTGCAGGTTAGGGTGGATTGGCCGTGCTAAATTGCCCCATAGTGTCCAGGAATGTGTAGGTTAGGGTGGATTGGCCGTGCTAAATTGCCCCATAGTGTCCAGGGATGTGCAGGTTAGGGTGGGTTGGCCATGCTAAATTGCCCCATAGTGTCCAGGGATGTGTAGGTTAGGGTGGATTGGCCATGCTAAACTGCCCCATAGTGTCCAGGGATGTGTAGGTTAGGGTGGATTGGCCGTGCTAAATTGCCCCATAGTGTCCAGGAATGTGTAGGTTAGGGTGGATTGGCCGTGCTAAATTGCCCCATAGTGTCCAGGGATGTGCAGGTTAGGGTGGATTGGCCGTGCTAAATTGCCCCATAGTGTCCAGGAATGTGTAGGTTAGGGTAGATTGGCCGTGCTAAATTGCCCCATAGTGTCCAGGGATGTGTATGTTAGGGTGGATTGACCCTTCTAAATTGCCCCGTAGTGTCCAGGGATGTGCAGATTAGGGTAGATTGTCCGTGCTAAATTGCCCCATAATGTCCAGGGAGGTGCAGGTTAGGGTGGATTGGCCGTGCTAAATTGCCCCATAGTGCCCAGGGATGTGTAGGTTAGGGTGGATTGGCTGTGCTAAACTGCCCCATCGTGTCCAGGAATGTGCAGGCTCGGTGGGTTCGCCATGGGAAATTCAGGGATAGGGGGATAAGGTAGGGGTGCTAGGTCTGGGTGGAATGGTCTTCAGAGGGTTAGTGCAGATGGGGCTGACTGTGCTACTTCCTCAATGTAGGGATTCTATGAAAATCCCACTGGAATCAGCCATACCCGTAAAGAAAGGAAATCTCTCTTCTTACCTGGTCTGGGACTTCATGTGATTCCAGACCCCTGGCAATGTAGCTGACTCTCACTGTGATCTGGGTGGCCTCGCCAGTGATGCACACATCTCAGCAACCAATTACAAAAAATCTCAGACACAGCTGTTTTTGGGCTTTTGTTACTCTCCCTGCAAACACATTGTAATGATGTGACCTCACAGGTATGTAGCTTAAAGTGTTTTTCTAAATTTTAAGCAGAAAACTACATATTGGATATTGATTTTAGTCATAAAACCTGGTCCACTTCTATCAGGTTTGACACGTTATTTTACAACAGCAGACTGAAATCGATACAGCTCATTAAACACTGCGAGAGTTTGCTATAGATGAATCTGGACTATCTAGTCATTTCACCCTTGGTTCTATACCTGGAATCTTGTTCATCTATTATAAATTCAGTAAATGTGGAGAGAAACCCTCCACCCCCCCCACCCACCTTGGGTCTGAAACCAACTCCTGATTGTAGTTTAAAACTCCACCAGCCACTCAGCACTGAGAGACACTGTTAACTTGGAGACAAAATGTGAATTCAGCCTGCATTACTCACGATCTGAATGTGACTTACAGTGTGTTCTTTATATCCAGCACACCCAGAGAAGGATTGGCAATAAATGTTAGTGACGCCCACGTCCCATGAATAATAAATCATAAAACTAACACTCAGTGTTATGAGACAAGAACAGCAGGAAGACATTTAACTACCCATGCAGCAGTAGTAGACTCGCCAACTTTAAGGGCATTTAAATGGTCATTGGATAAGCATATGGATGATAATGGAATAGTGTAGGATAGATGGGCTTCAGATTGATTCCCTAGGTTGGCACAACATCAAGGGCGAAGGGCCTGTACTGCACTGTAATGTTCTGTGTTCAATGTTTTTCCTAATTCTCTTCTCCCTATTCCATTAGCATGTGGGAGATTGGGACCTTAATTGTATTGACTGACAAGCTCCTTACCATAGCCCTTGTGACTTAGTGGGCAGGTTTCTTACCTCTTGGGCCAGAAGGTCCATATTCAGGTCTCAGTCTCACCTTCCACAGGGGAGCCTCAGAAAGGTCCACCTTTTTCCTCAACTGAGGATTCCCTTGCACTGTGGTTAACAGGCCCCGTTAGCCATGACCGACCTGTCTCCCACACTCTGCCCTCACCCCTTCCCTTCCCTTCCCTCCCACAACACGAAGGCGTGCCTCACTTACCATCCCGCCATTATCCACACCCAAAGTTGCCATTTCTGTCACCTCCATCAGGAGGCCTCTACCAGACACACATTCCGCTCCCCTCCCCTCCCCTCCCCTCCCCTCCTTCCACAGGGACCAAGCCCACCGGGACACTCTGATCCATATCTCCTCCATTCCCAACACCTCCCCGCACCCCCATGGCACCTTCCCACGTAATCACAGATGGTGTAAAACCTGTCTGTTTTCTTTCTCCAAAAACATCTTCCAGGTGAAACAACAATGTACCTGCTCTTCTCTCAATCTAGTCAACAGTACCTGCTGCTCACAGTGTGGTCTCCTTCCACTGGGGAGGAGGCTGGGTGGCCATTTTGCAGAGCACCCATGTTCTGTTTACAAAAGTGACCCTGAGCTTGCAGTTGCCTGCCACTTCACCACACCACTGTGTTGCCATGGCAACATTTCTATCTTGGGCCTGCTGTTCTGGCAAGCCTCAGTGCAAGTTTGAAGAACAGCATCTCGTTTCCTGCTTGGGAACCCTGCAGCCTCTGGGAGTCATCATCGGGTTCAATAACTTTAGAGCTTGACTCTATCCTTCCTCTATCCTATCTCCCTCTCTCTGGGTTCCATCTCCACCTATCCTCATGCCTCTTCCCTCTCCCTACTCCTACGCCAGCCCCCAACCTCCTACCTCACTTTGGCTTTAGCATGAAGACCACATTCTCCGAGCTGCTTTATCAAGTTCTGATAAAGCGTCACTGGACTCGAATCACAAACTCTGCTTTCTTTCCACAGAGGCTGCCAGTTCTGCTGAGATTCTCTAGCGTGTTCTGTTTTTGCCCCAGCCCAGGACTTGAAGGACAAGGAAGGGAGAATTCACAGCTTGGAGAAATGAGTGTCAATCCTTCTGATACACATACAGCAGCCAGTCACAGGGAGGCTGTATGCTGATCAGACAGAATGGTGGGGCACAGTGCCATAGTCTTACCACCCACAAACTGCTGCCATGGACCATACTCTGAGGCAAGATTTGAGGGACTACTGGAAAGAGAAGATCCTCACCTCATCAAATTTCTCAACCTTTGCTTTGAAAACTCCTATTGATTCCTCCCACACTCTCCCTTCCTGCCACCTCTGATCCCCTCCTGGCACCTTTTTTTGGGGGAGCAGGGAAGGGGTCTCTCTTCCAGATATTACTCCCCCATGTTTGAGGAAGTGTCACCCAACATCAGTTCTCAATGACCTTAAGGGACCTAGGGGGCAACATTTTCACGCAGACGGTGGTGCGTGTATGGAATTAGTTGCTAGAGGAAGTGGTGGAGGCTGGTACAATTACAGCATTTAAAAGGCATCTGGATGGTACATGAATAGGAAGGGTTTAGTGGGAAATGGGCCAAGTGCTGGGAAATGGGACTAGATTAGCTTAGGATATCTGGTTGGCATGGATGAGTTGGACCGAAGGGTCTGTTTCCGTGCTGTACATCTCTATGACTCCAAGTCTATGCCATCGTTCTAAGTTGAATCAATTCATTTTATGATGAATTCCCCCATCAGAGAAAACGGTTTCTATTAATCTATCAACTCATTTAATCTTCTCAACTGGACAGTCCCTTAGTCTTCCAATCTCAAGCTGTCCTAATAATGTAACCCGTTTCAGCGCTAAGATGAAAGGTAGATCTTCTGTACATGTGTTAACAGCACTTTTGGAATTTAGATTTCAAAATAGACACAGCTGGCTATTGGATACTTCTGCGAAGGGTTTTCTTTTGATAAAGTGCAAGGTCAGAAAGTACTTCTGGAACAGTGACTCCAGTCCAGCACGTTATCAGGAAGCAGGTGACTGTGGACCCCTGAGGTGTTACATAAGGACAGAGGGAATAGGAGCAGGAGTAGGCCATTTGGCACCTCAAGATAAGACCATTCAAAAAGGTTGTAGCTGATCTGCCCCTGGCCTTTTTTGTGCCAGTGGCCCATAGCCCTCAACTCTCAGATTTTTCAAAAATCAATCTGCCTCTTCTTTAAACACTTCCAGTGATCTAACCACCACAGCTCTCTGGGGTGGGTAAATTCAACATTCACAAACCTCTGAGGGATGAAAATCTCAGTGTTAAGCAGGACCCCTTTTGCTCTAACAATGCCTTGAAATTTTGTGTAGCTGACATCACCACCATCCTCCAGGGAAGAGGGCAAACAAACCCCCTCTGATACTCTATTCCTAACCTTCATCAAGGGTTTCTATATAGATGGTCTCAGTTCCTACCTTTTTCCACCACATTCAGCCTCGTCAGGATAAAAACAAGGAAACAGTTTCCTCCGACGGAAAGTCCATAATGTTATGGACCAGGCCGGACCCCCTCAAAACATTTCAAGACCCTACCTTTGCTGGTTGTTTTGAGCAGGTGTAAAGTGGATACTCCAGGAGTGATGCAGCTGTTTTAAACAAAACAGAATTTATTTGCAAGATTAACGAAGGAGACACAAACCAAAGAAAACAGAATATAGAATAACGTAAGTTATCCGAAAACCCAACAGACTATCCCAACATAATGATGCTGTTCCAAATTCCTGCAACAATCCCCCTAAACACCCCTTGGCAAAAAAGATAAAATCAAAGACAGGAGAGAGAGAGAGAGAGAGAGAGCAACGGCGGATGGATTCAGCATGGAACACCTTCTTCCATTTAGCTGTTTCTAGGACCAGCAGCCTCAAAACCGATTGCCTGCTAAAACCAAACCAGAGAAAAACTGAGCTGGGAGAACTGGCCACTCCCAATTCATAATACAAAGGGTTTTTTTTCTCTTAAACTTGAAAGCCTTTTCCCTGAGACAGTATCTGTTAACTATAGTCAAAATGGCCCTAAAATCCTTCAAACCTAGACACCGCAGAACCTTTGTCTTTACGACCGCTCTGAAAAAAACCCAAGGGCAACATAACCTTGTTAAAGGAGCAGCATCATCACAATAACAAGAGGGACAGTCTTAAAGTTAGAGCTTAGCTGTTCAGAAATATATCAGGAAGCACATTTTCACACAGAGGGTAGTGGGAATCTGGAACTTCCATCCAACCTCTCTCAACACGAAGGGGATGTCATGGGTCAATGGAATTTGGAAAGACAGGAACCGCGATCCTTGCTGCCTCGTGCCTCGGTAGCACTATCCAAAAGTGGGAGATTGAATGGCCGATGTCTGTAATCCTGGTTGCTTCCGAGCTGCCTGGTTCAGGGTCCAAATTACTAAGTCTCTCAACGAGGATAACGTCTCTCATGGTTACTGTGTGCCAACTGTCGTTGCTGGGATGGCAGGTTTATGCAGGGAAGAGTGTAATGAGACGTCCAGCAGTAAGTGGCATTAGTGATGGAGGGCACTGAACAAGTGAACTGTACAGTTCACCAGGACCTCCACCAGTAGGTGGCAATATTGAGGAGGGTCAGCTGGAGCGGTCAAATAGACTGTCACGAGAAAATAGGTTGTCTTTGTTGCAAATGTGGCTGATAGGAAGGGGGAACAGAGGCATAAAGGAATCCTTAGCCCACTGGCTTTGTTCAAGTGCATACAGGAAAGAATTCCTTTTATATTCCTAAATTTCCCTTCCTTATAATGGAGTGATGCCAGTTGAAAAAGGAATCCCTGCCTCATGATCTTTGGGTCATCCATGTGTTCAAATCCCACGTCACAATAGATTTCCTATTTCCACAATTTATTACTATAAAATGAAAGTAAACTTGACCACTCAGCTCCTGACCTTACTGTTAGAACGGTTTGAGGTGCTACTGGCCTGATTGTGGAATGCAGGAGTGTATCACCTTCGTCAGCTGAGGCCTGGGATTGGATGCAGCCCAGGCTAAGGGAGGAGTTCTGGAAGTTGAGCCTGTTAAAGAGTTCAACAACTCCAAAACTGAAGTGTGTTGGGGCAGTTGCAAACTAGTTCCTATTGAGAATAATTTTTAACATAAATAAAGGCAAGCCACCACTCAACATTAATGTAATCAAATTCCTTGGGGAGGATAAGTTTAACCTTATAATGATGCAGGAAAGTGGACAATTAGAAATGAATGCTCAGTTGTTCAAGGTAGTGTAATTATAGCTTCATAACATAGCTCCCCTTGCCCACTCTGCTCATTTACTTTTCTGACTCTATACACTAATACCATTCTATCACCTATAGGGGTTGGTTAGCTCAGTTGGCTGGATGGCAGTGATGCCAGCAACATGGGTTCAATTCCTGGACTGGCTGAGGTTACCAGGAAGGACTCTCCTTCTCACCTGACCCTCAGGTTAAACCACCGCTAGTTGTCTCTCTGTAATGAGGAACTGTCCTATGGTAAAACTATGATGATTTATAAAGTCTGGCTTTGCTCATTCCCAAGAGGAGAGCTTTGTTGACCATCCAGAGGTACCCTGAGGTGGAGGTGGCTTGTGCAGGCCCCTTAGGGTGGCACAGTGGCTCAGTGGTTAGCACTACTGCTTCACAGCACCAGAGTCCCAGGTTCAATTCCAGCCTCGGGTGACTGTCTGTGTGGAGTTTGCATATTTTCCCCGTGTCTGCATGGGTTTCCTCCGGGTGCTCTGGTTTCCTCCCACAGTCCAAAGATATGCAGGTCAGGTGAATTGGCAATGCTAAATTGCCCATAGTGTTAGGTGCATTAGTCAGTGGGAAATGGGTCTGGGTGGGTTACTCCTCAGAGGGTTGGTGTGGACTTGTTGGGCTGAAAGGCCTGTTTCCACACGGTAGGGAATCTAATCTAGAGGAGCAGTCATGTATGGTTCTAACCAGTTAAAGTTTCCTTCATTAGAGAAGATCACAAACAATTTTATGATGAGCACCAGTCTGAAACAGGCATGTAGTAAATCAGCAGGACTTTTTAACCATAGAATCCTGACAGTGTGGAAAAGAGTCCTTGCCCGAACAGCATCCCCCCCATCCAACCCCTGCACTTACTATGGCCAATCCACACCTTTGGACTGTGGGAGGAAACCAGAGCACCCGGACGAAACCCACACAGATGTGGAAGGAATGTGCAAACTGCACACAGTCACCCCCGGCTGGAACCAAACTCAGGTCCCTGGTGTTGTGAGGCAGCAGTGCTAACCGCTGAGCTACCTGTGGGTTGGCTCAGACCCCATTCTCTTTCCATTGAAGATCGTGGGATGACAGGTTATACTCTTTTTGGAGACTTATTCCCTGGTCTCACTGGTTTGAAAATGAAAAGCCTTTTTACTTCTACAAGTTAATGGAAATTTAAAATTGTTGAATGTAAAGCAAGCTAATTATTCATCCACGACCCTATTCCAACCAATTCCAATTCTTTTTTCTTTTTCTTTGTTATTACATTTTCAGCCTCTATTACCCTGCTCTTTTCTACTATTGCTTTTGATGTATCTCTATAGATCTGTTTTGCTATTTATAATATCGTGCTCAGCAGTTAAGCTACAAACAGTCGGCTACTCTGAAAGCCAACAGATAAAGCAATCTAAAACTAATAAATGACACATTTGGCCTAACCAGTATAAGTATTCTGAAATCAAAATTCAAATCCTGTAAATTATCAGTACGAAAAACAAATAACTACTGATTCTAGAAGTCTGAAATGTAGAGTTAAAGAGCATGGAAACAGACCCTTCAGTCCAACTCGTCCATGCCAACCAGTTTCCCCAACTAATGTAGTCCCATTTACCTACATTTCGCCAGTATCCCCCTCAACTCTTCCTATTCACGTACCTATCCAGATGCCTTTTGAATGTTGCAACTGTACCTGCCTCCACCATTTTCTCTGGCAGTTCATTCCATGTACGCACCACTCTCTCTGTGAAAATGTTACCCCTCAGGTCTTTTTAAAATCTTTATCCTTTCACCTTAAAATTATGCCCTCTATTTTTAACTCCCCTGTCCTAGGAAAAAAGGTCTTTGCTATTCACCTTATCTATACCCCTCATGATTTTATAAACTTGTATAAGATGACCCCTCAACCCCCTATGCTCCAGGGAAAGAAGGGCTTATGCCCGAAACGTCGATTCTCCTGCTCCTTGGACGCTGCCTGACCTGCTGCGCTTTTCCAGCAACACATTTTCAGCTCCAGGGAAAGAAGGCCCAGTCTATCCAGCCTCTCCTTATAGCTCAAACCCTCCAGTCCTGGCTACATCCTTGTAAATCTTTTCTGCATCTTTTCCAATTTAATTATATCCTATATAAACAAAAACGGAAATTGCTGAAGAAACTCAGCAAGTCTGAGAGTATCTGTGCAGAGAAAGCAGAGTGAAAGTTTGGGTCCAGTGACTCTTCTTCAGAACAGAAAAATTAACAGATAAATCAATGCCAGTTTGGATCCATCTGAAAAAAATATTCATCTTGCTACCTACTTACCGTCATCAATTTCACCACACAGGTCAAATCACTTAAATGACTCTGGATCGTTTATCCGACAAAGATATCCAGACGTAGATTCAATATAAGTCAATAAAAAGGAACTGTAATGATTTGTCATGAACAACAGAGAGTGGAAGCCCTTAACTGTGAGGACTCCGAATAGAACGCAGAGGGTGGTACTTGTATGGAATGAGCTGCCAGAGGAAGTGGTGGAGGCTGGTACAATTACAACATTTAAAAGGCATTTGGATGGGTATATGAATGGGAAGAGTTTGGAGGGATATGGGCCGGGTACTGGCAGGTGGGCCTAAATTGGGTTGGGATATCTGGTCGGCATGAATGGGTTGGACCGAAGGGTCTGTTTCCGTGCTATGCATCTCTATGACTCTATGACTCTAAAGTCACGCGGTGTCATGAGAATAGCTGGGTGGATTCTTAAGTGAAATTTGAAAAGGGGAGGTTTCTGCTTAATTTTCATTCCGTGGTGTGTGAAGCAGAGTTTAAAATATCATCCATTGAACTGATTATTTATACAACATGTATTATAATAGAAATAGCTAATTGCTTTCATCTGAAAGTTGAGTCACAACGCAAGATAACTTGGCAGTAGAAATTAACTGAAGAGACACCACAAAACACTTGACTAGGAGAGATGGTAGTGTAGTGGTAATGCCAATAGGTTAGTTATCCTAGAGTTCCCCTGTTAATGTTCTGTGAGACCTCTGTTCAAGTCTCACCACAACAAGAATTTGCTAACAATCCCAATAACAGTGACTGTGACACTCGTTGAACTTTGTATAAATTGACTTGGTTCATCAATGCCTTTTGGGAAGGGAAATCTGTCACTCTTACGTGGTCTGGCCTACACGTGACTCCTGACCCACAGCGATGTGGCTTACTCTTAGCTCCCCTCTGGCATGACCCAGCAAGTCACGTTTGATTACCTCATCCAGGTGCAGCAGTTCAGGAAGGTGGCTCACCACCAACTTCTCAAGGGCAAAACACATTGGCAATGCCAGTGACACTGTCATGCCAAGTCTGAATAAGGGGAAATATGCGTTGGTTTCATTTTGGATCAGGACTGATTCAAAGGGGTTATGTTTTACCAGCTGCACAATATGATTCAACCCCGAATGTGTCTAATGACTTAATGTTTAAATAGTTTAGCAAATAAGTATGATGTTTATCCTTTGTCTTCATTGACCTGAACTGACCCACCATGAGAAAGAGCTCATTCCAAATTAGCTAGGCATCATCTAGAGCAATTGTAAAAATACTGGACTGAGCTACTGTCCAGGAGATTTGGATGGGTAGCAACAGTTAGAAAACCTCCAAATCGGGGAGCCCTGTCATGTGGTACTACCAGAAGCCATGTTATTGGTTTATGAAGGTTGAAGTTGCGATTTACACCATTAGGTGGCGTAATCCTCGTGCACGTGCAGGACCACAGTATGGCAACCTGCTGATGTCACCCCACCCCATCCCTCACACAACCTCAGGGTCTGGACGAGGAGATGGATCTGAACGAGGGGGTGGGTGGGACGGCAGGTTTGGAGAGTGGGGGAAGCAGGTTTGGAGAGGTGAGGGGACGATGGGGCAAGAAGAGGCCTAGTTCACAGCACACTGCTGCAAAAGGGGACGTCAGTCCCGATTCCCCAGCCTGGCCACTCCCACCATGACAACAACAGTGGTGCATAGCCACACTGACTCTTCCTCCAAGACGTTGACTGCATGGTCCGTGCAGTGGCCACCTTGGCATTAATTGATTTGAATTGAATTGAATAACCTTTATTGTCACATGTATTCAGATGAGTACAGCAAAAAGTTTACAAGTTGCCATTTGTGACGCCATCGTAGGGACAAAGGTGCGCAGGTATAGATTCTTCAGTCCAAGTTCTTAGAATAAGTTAATCACAGTGTGGAAACAGGCCATGGCCAACATGTCTACTCCAACCCTCCGAAGAGTAAACCACACAGATCCCTGACCACTACCGACAATTTAGCATGGCCAATTCATCTAACCTGTACATCTTTAGACTGTGGGAGGAAACCAGAGCACCCGGAGAAATCCACACAGACACGGGGAGAAAGTGCAAACTCCACACAGACAGTCACCCGAGGCTGGAATCGAACCCAAGTCCCTGGCGCTGTGAAGCAGCAGTGCTAACCACTGAGCCAAAAAGAAATAGAAAGTCCAGCATTTCAGATTGTAGGAATAAATTAGAAACTACAGAAATAAGAACAATGGTCCTTCCAGCCAAGTCCACACAGGCACGTGGCGTCCAGTCTGTGCTGGGCTTCACCGTGAGGTTCTCAAGACCAGGAGACTGCTCTGGAAACAACTTGAAGTCCACACTGAGACTATGCTGGGCCAAAAGGCCACCACAGTGGGCCCGCGAGGAGCCCCTCCAGGCTGGGAGGCTGGGAGACCAGGCCAAGAGGAACCCTTGCTGGGTCTGGGCTGAGGTCAGGAGTCGAAGGCCAGGAACCAAGGCCAAGAGCCTGAAGCTGGGAGTCCGAGGCCAAGAAAGAAGAGGGAAGAAGGAAAAACACAAAAGAGAAAGAGAAGAAGTAAAGAAAAAGAAATGGATGGAGTGGACAAGCTCTGGCAGAAGTTTCCTATTCTACCACCATCTTGAATTATAGATAACGTCTCTGGTATCATAAACTGAGACATCCAGAAGACATTGGTGGGGAATGTGGTGAGATCACCTTTAGAGAAGGGACTATTCTTAGCTGCTGATTTTCGGTATGAGTGCCACACTCACACTTGAAAAAATAACCACCAGGAGAACATTTTCAGACATGGTTAGATGTTATGCCACATGTCTGGAGGAGCGGGGACTCCTGGCTCAGATAAATGGGCATTGCCACTGCAGCACAAGAGCCCCCATTTGTAGATATTATCTAGTCAAAAATGGTTTTACACACCTCTGGAGCAGGTAGGGACTGAACCCAGGCTTCCTGGCTCAGAGTCAAGCAGAAGACCCCAGCGACACTCGTTTTCAGATGTACATTTTCAAAGTTAATCCTCTACATTTGGAAAACTGACTTTTTAAATGGGAAACGTTTATAACCAGGTGAATAAAGCTCCCGCACCCCTTTTCAATCTGTAGCTCATGTCTTCAGTTCTCTGTCCCCAGGGCGTATCACCTTCCACCACAGGCAGGGCAGGTTGGAGGATTCTGAATCCGCCATAGCCAGAGGGACCGAACCCCGTGCTGTTGACCTCAGTCTGATCCACTCCAGACTTCCAGGAAACTGCCCTCTGAGGACTCAGGGGTGCTATGGTAACCTAGTGAAGTAGGCTGCTGTGGTACCCTAGCAAAATAGGCCACAGAGTCTTTTCTGTACTTTGTACCTTACATTCCAATTTCTTTTTATTTAATCATAGGATGAGGGCATTGTGGCTAGTCCATCCCTAATTGCCCAAAGGGCATTGAGAGTAACCACATTGCTGTGGCTCTGGAGTCACATGTAGGCCAGACCAGGTAAGGATGGTGGTTTCCTTTCCTGAAGGGCATTAGTGAGCCAGATGGGTTTTGCCTGATAATTGACAATGGATTCACAGTCATCGTTCGACACTTAACTCCAGATTTTTTTAAGATTGAGTTTGAAAACCACCATCTGGCATCTGTTACGACAGGATTCGAACCCAGGTTCCCCAGAACATTACCTGGCAATAAGACCACTAGGCCATCGTCAGCAGGCTGATCTTTTCCATGCGTGTTGCAGTCTCAAGTCTCAAGGTGGTGATGGTTTAGCTCCAATCCAGAAATCTCTCCCACTTTTACAGCTGCCATTGGCGTATGTTGGAAGGATTTACCAGCTGATACATAACCCATCCAACCATGACAGTTGTTGGCCATTAAGATGAGCCTGATATGCCATTCAATGATCATTAGACTCTCCCCAAATTCCGGTCCAATGTTGCATGATAAAATAAAAGCAGAAGGTACAATCATAATGCCCTTCCTAAACATGCTGAGGATGAAAGACTGGGCAAGATCTTGATATGAATGTGGCAGCTTCCAGCACCTTCAGAATCCCGAATGTGTTAAAAGCTAATGAAGGACTTTACAAAACTAGTTACTGTTGGAAACAGCCAATTTGTCTGGAGCAAACTCTCACGAACAGTAAGTGACAGTTCTAGTGATAGTGGTTGAGGGGTGAATGTTGGTCAGAATGCAGGAGAACTGCCTTGTTTTTTTACAAATGGCGTCATAAGATCTGTGGAGAGACCAGACAAGGTCAACAGTTGAAGTGAAATGGATTGGAGTGGATGGACAGCTGTAAACCCACCATCATTATCAGGGGTCTCTTATAACAGCTCTCAGTGCACAAACAACCACTTTTAGTCGATGATATATTTGCTTCTCATCTTGAATTTCTCATCTTGAATTTCCTTTGGAACATGAATGAATTCTTGAGATGGGCTAGAGATGGACTCAATGTGGAGGTCCCAGCTGTTTGGTGATGGCACTCTGGGTAATCCAAGATGGAGGACGGGAAAAAATCGTGTCTGCAAGATCTGTTTTTTTTTAAGTATTTTAGGTGTTGGAGGTGATTTCCTCGAATTCCAGGAGCAGTAATTTCTATTTTATATGCTTTTGCGTTGTTTTGGGACTTTGGGGAAAAAAAGATCAAAACAATGGCACTTTAAAAAGGACAAAGGCAGAGACCACATGGCCAGAGAGAGAGAGAAAGAAAGCTACACTGCTGTCTGACACAGCAGTGAATCTGCACAGTTACTGCCTTTGCTGTTTGAGTTCAAGTATCTCTGGACATTGGAGTGCATCTAAGAAACTTTACCAAACAGTGAAAATCACAGTTGACCTTGAAGGAACCTATGTGGGAGAGCTCACAGCATGGTAGCAGATAAGGGCATAGTTTTTAAGTGTAACCATGATGTTTGATTTTTTTCCAAATCTACAATAGTGAGTAGAGTGAGTTCCTTTTGATTACATGTTTTATTGAGATCTGTCCCTTGATTAAAAGTTAAAAATATAAAACATATGTACTAAGTTAGCCTGGAGCGGTGTTTTTTAGAGCAAAAAGACAGTGCTATTTTCTGGGTCTATAGATTATGAAGGAGCAAAGATGGCCTTTAGTAGCGTAATATGTTCTTCCTGTCAGATGTGGGAATTTGGGAGAGTTTCCATATTACTGATGATTATGTCTGCAGTAAGTGTGTTTGGTTGCGGATCCTATCGGATCACATGGATCGTTTGGAGCAGCAGTTAGAGGCAATGAAGAATTTACAGGAGCTGGGGAGTGTGATGGATGGCAGTTATAGGAAGGGAGAAAAACCGCAGATACAGTCAGGTAGGCGGGGTTACCTCCAGGAAAGATAGGAGAGGGAGACAGATAGTGCAGGAGTCTCTTGTGGATATCCCCATCTCAAACAAGTATGCTGTTTTGGAAAATGTAGGGGGAGATGAACTCTCAGTGAAATGTAGCACAAACAGCCAAATTTCTAGTATTGAGACTGGCTCTAATGTAACAAGGGGTATGTCAGGTTCCAAGCAATCCATTGTGATAGGGGACTGTCTAGTCAGAGGCAAAAACAAACATTTCTGTGGCCAGCAGCAACAAATCAGAATGGTGTGTTGCCTCCCTGGTGCCTGGATCAAGGATGTCTCGGAGAGTGTGCAGAATATTCTCAAAGGGGAGAGGGACCAGCAGGAGGTCATTGTACACATTGGAACTAATGACAAAGGAAGGGAAAAGGATGAGATTCCAAAGGGAGAATATAGGAAGTTTGCTTGGAATTTAAAAAGGAGGTCCTCGTGGGTAGTAATATCTGGATTACTCTCGGTGGTATGAGCTAGTGAGGGCAGGAGTAGAAGGCAGGAGCAGGTGAATACATGGCTGAGGAGCTGGTGCAGAGGAGAAGGATTCACATTTTTGGATCATTGGAACCTCTTCTGGGGTAGAGGTGACCTGTACAAGAAGGATGGATTGCACCTGAATTGGAAGGGATTAATACACTGACAGGGGGACCTGCGAGAGCTGCTCGGGTGGATTTAAACTAGTAAGGAGGGGGGTGTGACCCTGGGAGATAGTGAGGAAAGAGATCAATCTGAGACTGGTACAGTTGGGAAAAGGAGTGAGTCAAACAGTCAGGGCAGGCAGGGACAAAGCAGAGAACAAGGTAGGACTGATAAATTAAACTGCATTTATTTCAGTGCAAGGAGTCTAACAGGGAAGGCAGATGAACTCAGGGCATGGTTAGAAACATGGGACTGGGATATCACAGCAATTACAGAAACATGGCTCAGGGATGGACAGGACTGGCAGCTGAATGTTCCAGGATACAAATGTTACAGGAAGGACAGAAAGAGAGGCAAGAGAGGAGGGGGAGTGTTGCTTTTGATAAGGGATAGCATTATGGATGTACTTAGGAAGGATATTCCTGGAAGTACATCCAGGGAAGTTATTTGGGTGGAACTGAGAAATAAGAAAGGGATGGTCACCTTATTGGGATTGTATTATAGTCCCCTTAATAGTCAGTGGGAAATTGAGAAACAAACTTGTAAGAAGATCTCAGCTATCTGTAAGAATAATAGGGTGGTTATAGTAGGGGATCTTAACTTTCCAAACATAGACTGGGACTGCCATAGTGTTAAGGGTTTAGACGGAGAGGAATTTGTTAAGTGTGTGCATGAAAATTTTCTGATTCAGTATGTGGATGTACCTACTAGAGAAGGTGCAAAACATGACTGACTCTTGGGAAATAAGGCAGGGCAGGTGACTGAGATGTCAGTGGGGGAGCACTTTGGGGCCAGCAACCATAATTCTATTAGATTTAAAATAGTGATGGAAAAGGATAGGCCAGATCTAAAAGTTGAAGTT
Source organism: Chiloscyllium plagiosum (assembly GCF_037043375.1). Lineage (NCBI taxonomy): Eukaryota > Metazoa > Chordata > Chondrichthyes > Orectolobiformes > Hemiscylliidae > Chiloscyllium > Chiloscyllium plagiosum. Next base: position 56,394,584 of record NW_028270161.1, read on the forward strand.
CTAAATTGGAGAAAGGCCAATTTTGACAGTATTAGGCAAGAACTTTCGAAAGCTGATTGGGGGCAGATGTTCGCAAGTAAAGGGACGGCTGGAAAATGGGAAGCCTTCAGAAATGAGAATCCAGAGAAAGTATATTCCTGTCAGGGTGAAAGGGAAGGCTGGTAGGTTTAGGGAATGTTGGATGACTAAAGAAATTGAGGGTTTGGTTAAGAAAAAGAAGGAAGCATATGTAAGGTATAGACAGGATAGATCGAGTGAATCCTTAGAATAATATAAATGCAGTAGGAGTATACTTAAGAGGGAAATCGGGAAGGCAAAAAGGGGACACGAGACAGCTTTGGCAAATAGAATTAAGGAGAATCCAAAGGGCTTTTACGAATACGTTAAGGACAAAAGAGTAACTAAGGAGAGAGTAGGACACCTCATAGATCAGCAAGGCAGCCTTTGTGTGTAACCGCAGAAATTGGGGGAGATACAGAATGAGTATTTTGCATCAGTATTTACTGTACAGAAGGATATGGATAATATACAATGTAGGGAAATAGATGGTGACATCTTGAAAAATGTCCATATTACAGAGGAGGAAGTACTGGATATTTTGAAATGCAAAAAGGTAGATAAACCCCCAAGACCTGATCAGCTGTACCCTAGAGCTCTGTGGGAAGCTAGAGAAGTGATTGCTGGGCCTCTTTGTGAGATATTTGTATCATCGATAGTCGCAGGTGAGGTGCTGGAAGACTGGAGGTTGGCAAACGTGGTGCCACTGTTTAAGAAGGGCGGTAAGGACAAGCCAGGGAACTATAGACCAGTGAGTCTGACATTGGTGGTGGGCAAGTTGTTGGAGAGAATCCTGAGGGATCGGATGTACATGTATTTGGAAAGGCAAAGACTGATTAGGGATAGTCAACATGGCTTTGTGCGTGGGAAATCATGTCTCACAAACTTGATTGAGTTTTTTGAAGAAGTAACAAAGAAGATTGATGAGGGCAGAGCAGTAGATGTGATCTATATGGACTTCAGTAAAGCGTTTGACAAGGTTCCCCATGGTAGACTGATTAGCAAGGTTAGATCTCACGGAATACAGGGAGAACTAGCCATTTCGATACAGAACTGGCTCAAAGGTAGAAGACAGAGGGCGGTGGTGGAGGGTTGTTTTTCAGACTGGAGGCCTGTGACCAGTGGAGTGCCACAAGGATCAGTGCTCGGTCCTCTACTTTTCGTCATTTACATAAATGATTTGGATGTGAACATAAGAGATATAATTAGTAAGTTTGCAGATGACACCAAAATTGGAGGTGTAGTTGACAGCGAAGAAGGCTACCTCAGAGTGCAACGGGATCTTGATCAGATGGGCTAATGGAACAAAGAGTGGAAGATGGAGTTTAATTTAGATTAATGCGAGGTGCTGTATTCTGGAAAGGCAAATCAGGGTTGGGCTTATACATCTAATGGTAAGGTCCTAGGGAGTGTTGCTGAACAAAGAGACCTTGGAGTGCAGGTTCATAGTTCCTTAAAAGTGGAGTTGCAGGTAGATAGGATAGTGAAGGCAGCGTTTGGCATACTTTCCATTATTGGTCAGAGCATTGAGTGTAGGTGTTGGGAGGTCATGTTGTGGCTGTGCAGGACAGTGGTTAGGCCACGTTTGGAATATTGTGTGCAATTCTGGTCTCCTTCTTATCAGAAGGATGTTGTGAAACTTGAAAGGGTTCAGAAAGGAGTTACAAGGATCTACCAGGGTTGGAAGGTTTGTGCTATAGGGAGAGGTTGAATCGGCTGGGGCTGTTTTCCCTGGAGCGTCAGAGGCTGAGGGGTGACCTTACAGAGGTTTATAATATCATGAGGGGCATGGATAGGGTAAATAGACAAGGTCTTTTCCCTGGGATTGGGGAGTCCAGAACTAGAGGGCATATGTTTAGGGTGAGAAGGGAAAGATATAAAAGAGACCTAAGGGACCATTTTTTTGAGCAAAGAGTGGTGTGTGTATGGAATGCGCTGCCAAAGGAAGTGGTGGTACGATTGCAACATTTAAAAGGCATTTGGATGGGTATATGAATAGGAAGGGTTTAGAGGGATATGGGCCAAGTGCTGGAAAATGGGACTAGATTAGGTTAGGATATCCGGTCAGCATGGACCAGTTGGACTGAAGGGTCTGTTTCAGTGCTGTACAATTCAATGGCTCTATGACTTTGTGTGCTAAGACTTGAAAGGCTGTTCCTAGTAAAGTTTGTTTTCCTATAAAGTGTCTGGAACACGTGCAGGTATTCTGATGTGCTTTACAGTTTCTGCAAAACTACCCTCAACCAGTAACAATGGGTTATGTAACATTTTGCAGCCTGTGGGATCTTGCTGTGTGCATATATGGCTGCCACATTTCCTACATGGCAACGTTCTCTGGAACAATCTGAGGTCATGACTTATCTAGTAGAGGGAACAGAGAGAAGATCTGTGTAGAAATGCCTGGGAGGCAAAGAAAGGATCTAAATAGAGGGGAGGCCTGTGGCCTACACTAATCTGGCAGATAGAGTAGTGCATTGATGCTGCTGGTACTGCTGGTGGGTGTGAAAATAAGAAAGAATTCTGCTTTCTCATCTCCAGTTTAAAGTAAATAGACAAAATGTAGACATGCTGAATGGAAGGACAGCTTGGCTGAGTGGAAAGCCCATCTTGTTCCATGTAGGGAGTGGTGGATGCTTTACAAGGTGTCGCTGATCATTTTGGAATGAGTAGCCTGGTGCTACAGGAGTCTCCGGAGTCTATCTCAGTCACTGACTGGCTTTCCACTTTAGATCCTGGTGAGGGCAATAGTTCATCAGATGAGTGTAGTGAGAGTCAGGCTTTGAGCAAGTGGCTCAGCTGCACCCTGGGAAGTTGAGTGGAAGGACAAGAGTGGTTGGCAAAGTCACAGCTAGTGGAACAGTCAGGCATTCCTGTGGCCAGAAACGTGACTCCAAGATGATACGTTGTCAGGGTCAAAGATGTCACCAAGAGGGCTGCAGGACATTCTTTTGGGGAAGGCAAAGTGCCCGAGATCGTGTCTTGACATTGACACCAATGAGACCCTGCAAGGAGGGATGAAGTCCTGAAAGTCGATTGTAGGAAGCTATGTAAGAGTCGAAAAAGCAGTTCTGAGGAAGGGTCACTGGACCCAAAACATTAACTCTGATTTCTCTTCACAGATGCTGTCAGACCTGCTGAGTTTTTCCAGCAATTTCTGTTCTTGTTTCTGAAAAGCAGGAACCTTGAAGGTAGTAGCCTCAGAATTACTCTCAATACCTGAGGAGGATAGATAGTTTGACTGAATGAATATAGGGATGGAAAAACGATGCAGGAGGAAGGGCTTTAGATTTTGGGGGGCATTGGAGCTGGTTCTGGCTCAGCAAGACCAGTACAGATATCATTGCAGGGAGCTTTGTTAGTGCTGGTGGGAATGGTTTAAACAAGTTTATTGGATCAATAGCGATCTGAGAGGAAATTCAGATAGAACTTTTAAAAACTGGCTCGGGAAAGTAGTTAAAAATCACACGACACTGGGTTATATCCAACAGGTTTATTTGAAACCGCAAGCTTTTGGAGATTCCATTCCTTCCTCAGGCAGTTTTGTGAGACAGAGAATACATCAGACACAGAATGATAGAACTATATTCTCTCTCACTAACTGCCTGAGGATGGAGTGGGGTCAACAAGAGCTTGCGGTTTCAAATAAACCTGTGGAATTATATCACCCGCTGTTGTGTGATTTTTTAGCTTTGTCTACCCCAGTCCAACACCGGGCTCCTCCACATTATGGAAAGGAAAAAGCAGCAGAAACAAATCATAGAACCAACCACAGTCAAACTACGGAAAAGTATTAGTAAGATAGAATTAAAAGAGCTCTTCAGATGCATTCAGCATTTGCAACAATATTGGTGAATTGATGGGACTAGTGGAAGTAAAAGGGTATGGTTTAATTGCCATTACAGAGATGGAGATGCAAGGTCACCAAGGTGGGAACTCAGTTTTAAGGGATATTCAATTCTTAAGAAGGAAAGACAAAAGAAAAGGGAAGTAAGGTAATGCTGATAATAAGGAATGAACAGGATCAAGATTTTCATGGAAGAATAGGATGTGGAATCTGTTTGGAGGAGCTAAGAAATAGCAAGGGGTGGCAAACACCAACAGTAACAGTGGTTTATAGGCCACCAAACAGTAGTGGTAATATAGGGTACGGTATACATCAGGAAGTTAGAGACGCACATAGCAAAGGGAATGCAGTAATTGTGGGTGAATTCAGTCTACATAAGGACAGGATAAATGTAATGAGGACCAATGCTATGGAGGAAGAATTGGAGGAGTGTGTTTGAGATAGTTTTCTGGAGCACTATGTTGGGGAACCAAACAAGGCACAGTCGATTTTAGATCTAGAACACGAGAAAGGGCTAACTATAAATCTTTTTGACAAACAACCTTTAGGAAATAGTGACCATAGTATGAAACAATTTTCCATTAAACCATGTACATCATTGTGAAAGTATGGTCTTAATACTAAACAAAGGTATGAGGAGTAAATTGGCTGTGGTGATTTTGAGAAAACCATTAAAGGGTTTGACAGTGGATGGAAAATAAATGGATTAATGCTCGGTTAAAAAAAATTCCTTTAAGACAAACTTACCCAACAGGAACGAAGAGAGACAGCCATGGCTAATAAGGGAAGTAAAAGATAATATTCAATCGAAGAAGAGGCTTATAAAGTCGCCCAAAAAATTGAAAGTCTAAGAATAGGGAGAATTCAACAAAGGTTGACTAAGAAGAAAGAGAGAATAGAATGCAGTATGAATATAAAATAGCAAGAAACATAAAAATGGACTGTGCTAGTTTCTATCGACAAGTGAAAAGGAAAAATTAACAAAGAGAAATGTGAATCCGTTATAGACATGGACAGGAGAAATTATAATGAGAAATGGCAGAGAAGCTAACTAACTACTGTGTGTTTATCTTTAGAGAGGAAGTCACAAGACATTTCCCTGAAATAATTAAGTTTCAAGGGTCTAATGGGAGTGTAGAACTGAAATAAATTAGTGTTAGTTTTAAGGTGTTATGGGAGAAATTAATTTGACTGGAAATTGATGAATCCCCACAACCTTGATCCTAGATCCCTTGCCTGAGCAAGAATGTATTGGGAAAGTATTGGGAAAAGAGGGAATGCAACAGAGTTTCACCAGACTCGGCTTCAATTCTCTGGCGTACGGAAGAACGAGGTGACTCTTTAACAACATTCTTAAAGGGATAGACAGAGTAGATGCAGAAAGGAGTTTTTTCCCCACCTGGCTATGGAGTCTAGCGCCACATTAACAGAACAAAAGGCAAATAATTTAAAACCGAGATAAGGAGGAACTTTGTTTTACTCAGAGAGTGGTGAAGTGTTAAAATTCTCATCCTCAGGCATTCAACCATTGAGTAAATTCAAGATAGAAAGTGATAGATTTCGAGTAACTAATGGCATCAAAGAAAGGTACTAGTGCAGGAGAATGGTGTTGAGGTAGATATAGAGTCATAGAGATGTACAGCACAGAAGCAGACCCTTCGGTCCAACGCGTCCATGCCGACCAGATATCCCAACCCAATCTAGTCCCACCTGCCAGCACCCAGCCCATATCCCTTCAAACTCTTCCTATTCATATACCCATCCAAATACATCTTAAATATTGCAATTGTACCAGCCTCCACCACTTCCTCTGGCAGCTCATTCCATACACATACTCACCCTCTGCGTGAAAACGTTGCCCCTTAGGTCTCTTTTATATCTTTCCCCTCTCCCCCTAAACCTATGCCCTCTAGTTCTGGACTCCCCGAACGCTGGGAAAAGACTTTGCCTATTTACCCTATCCATGCCCCTCATGATTTTATAAACCTCAATAAAGTCACCCCTCAGCCTCCGACGCTCCAAGGAAATCAGCCCCAGCCTGTTCAGCCTCTCCTATAGCTCAGATCCTCCAACCCTGGCAACATCCTTATAAATCTTTTCTGAACCCTTTCAAGTTTCACAATATCTTTCCGATAGGAAGGAGACCAGAATTGTACGCAATATTCTAACAGTGACCTAACAATGTCCTATACAGCCACAACATGACCTCCCAACTCCTCGACACAATACTCTGACCAATAAAGGAAAGCATACCAAACGCCTTCTTCACTATCCTATCTACCTGCAACTCCACTTTCAAGGAGCTATGAACCTGCACTCCAAGGTCTCTTTGTTCAGCAACACTCCCTAGGACCTTACCATTAAGTGTATAAGTCCTGCTAAGATTTGCTTTCCCAAAATGCAGCACCTCGCATTTATCTAAATTAAACTCCATTGGCCCATCTGGTCCAGATCCTGTTGTAATCTGAGGTAACCTTCTTCGCTGTCTACTCCTGCTCCCAGGTTTCTAAGATAATAAATCAGATAACTACAAATCCTTGCCATTAGGTAAAATAATACTAAGTTTTTTTGTGAATTATTAATTATAATGCTATTGACTGCACACATATGCAGATTTAAATACATAAGAATGTATGCATATATATCTTGAACATCTTGGAAGGGCTACTTTGCAGAGGAACAGACACTAGCTACAGAAGCAACAATGTTACACTTGCAAGGAAACAGTTGCTTGAATGGAGACGTCAGAGAGGTGATAAGACCCAGTTTGTGGGTGAAAAAGGATACAGGATTTAAACAGAGGGAGCCTGAGATCATTTCTTTAGCTGCAATAACCTTTGTGCTCTCTCTTTTTCTCGTTGCAAAAACCTCAATAGCACGTGTGTAGAGTCCCTAAAGTGATTATAGAATCTGCCAGCATTGTCTCTGGAAAAATTGAATTTAGCCGATCATAATATCAGGAAATTATGGCAACACTTGGTCCTGAGAGCAATCTGCAAGTTATAATTGTTACTATCAGTGAATGCAACTTCAGTGAGTCACCATGAATTACAAGTGGAGTGAAGGTTCCTTGGGCCCTATGGCTCCCTGTCACTGATCCAGAAAGAGTCCTCACCACTAATAGCATGTGTGGAAAGTAACTTTGACTACAGACCAGCACTTTGGGACAAGCTGTGAATTCTTTGTTTTCTGAATTTAACTGTTAGTTAGCCAAAGTACTTTGAACCTAACACTGTACGGAGTTCTATATTGTTCTCCGGTTTGGACCTCTCGTGAGTGTTAGTTTTCAAGAAAACTGTACGTGTACAGCTTAAACCCTTTGTCAATAATCTTTACTTCTTTGCTTGCATAAAGCTTGTTTGTAATAAACTAGGTCATAGATTTGTTAATTATGGAACTTGGCTAACTTTTTGCTTTTACTGTCTGGTAAAAATGTAACTGACAATGTACTTCACTTTTTAAACTTTTGTGATCAGTGAAGGTGTGGGATAAGGACGGGACTCAGTCATGTCTCATCCTGAGATCCCTCCTGACTCAGTCATACCAATAGCTTAAAGTGGGACATGATATTGCAATTGTTCAGCCACAATCCCATTTCATTGAAGGAGGATTCCTTTCAGAGAGTGCTGAACGTTTTGGGAGCTGTACCCCTTTCTCTCGGGTCACGGCATTGACTAGTCACAAAGCAAGGAAGAGCAGTGAGCACGTTCTGCGGCTAACACTTCCAGCCAAGTGGTGGGTGGCACCGAGATCAGAGGCTACACTCTCAGACCCACAGCTGGCTCGAGATTGGCAGTTCCAGTTCAGTCAGTCAGATCTGTGTTTACGCAGCGTGGCTCCAATGCTTCCTGCTTTCAGGGGAGCTCAAAGGGATGCCAACTCTGATACAATCCCAGAGGCTTCATCGCCTGGCCTCCCAGATACAGCCACTCTACCCACGCTCTTCCCCCACCCCCACAACCATTCATCACCCGACACCGTGAGGTTCCATCGGCTGATGTTCTCGCCTGATCAGGTGACAGCTGCTTATGTTAATGTACTTAACCTCAAAGAAAGTAGGTTGGGAGCCCTTGGCCGCTCAGTATATCTTCTTGGCAGCTGTTTCAAGGAAGTCTGAGCACCTAAAAGGAGGCAAAGTGGGGAGACGGAGGGATGGGGAGGAAGGAAAACTGTGGGATCAAAAGAGAGGCTGAGGGGTTGGAGGGACTGAGGGCAGGGAGTGGAAGGGAAGATCAAGGTCGTGGAAAAGGGGTAGACAGAGTTGTTATCAATGATGACAGGGAGCCATAGGGCCCAAGGAACCTTCACTCCACTTGTAATTCAGGGTGACTCACAGAAGTTGCAGTCACCGATAGTAACAATTATAACTTGCAGATTTCTCTCAGAACCAAGTGTTGCCATAATTTCCTGATACGACACTGAGGTCACTGGTATTAATTTCCCACTGTTTTATCTGTAGCTAACTGTAATCCTGCTGGCAGTCATTCGGAAGCTGCCCCCAGAGTCACAGGCACTGCACAAGTTGCTGTGATTATCCCTGAACCCTTTTAATAGGCCTGATCTCTGTCCTTATCTCCTCAGAGTCTGTCTACGCATATCCGTGATGATCTGAAACGGGAGCTGCCTTGGTTAAGAAGTCAAGCATGGGTAATCCAAGATGGAGGACGGGAAAACCTTCTGGCTGTAAGAGCTGCTCCTTTTTTTGAGGTATTTTAGGTGCTGGAGGTGATTCCCTCGAACTCCAGGAGCAGCAATTACTGTTTTATATGCTGTTGTATTGTTTTCGAACTTTGGAAAAAAAAAGTCAAAACAACAGCAGTTTTAAAAGGGAGAAGAGCAGACAAAGGAAGCACATGGTGAGGACAGTGCAGGGGAGAGAGAGAGAGAACCTGCACAGTTACTGCCTTTGCTGTTTTTGAATTCATGTGTCGCTGGACATCGGAGTGTGTCTGGGAAAATTAACAAACAGTGAATTTCACAACTAATCTTGGAGGAAACTGTTTGGGCAAAGTTCACAACACAGAATCAGATAAGTTAATTGTTGTTTTAAGTCTGTCCAAGAGAAAGGCTGTATTAGTGAGTACAGTGGGTTTTTGGAGATAAGTCTCTTGATTAAACTTAAAATATAAGCCATAGCTATTAATTTAACCTGGGGCAGTGTTTGTAGAGGAATCAGACGGTGTTATTTTCTGGGTCTGTAGATTGTGAAGGAGCAAAAATGGCCTTTGCAGTGATATGTACTTCTTGTCAGATGTGGGAGTTTAAAGAGAGTTTAAGGGTTACTGCGGATTATATCTGCCATAAATGCTGTTGGATGCAAATCTTATCAGATCGAATGGATCGGTTAGGGAGACAGATAGAAGCGATGAGGAATTTGCAACAGCAACAGTATGTGATGGATGGTCGTTATAGGAAGGGGGAAAGTCTCAGATACAGTCACATAGATGGGTTAACTCCAGGAAGGGAGAGAGAGGTCGGCACCTAGGGCAGGAGTCTTTTGTGGATATCCCCATTTCAAACATTTATGCTGTTTTGGAAAATGTAGGGGGTGATGGATTCTCAGGGGAACGTAGCACGAACAGCCAAGTTTCTGGTATTGAGACTGGCTCGAATGAAACGAGGGGTACGTCGGCTTCCAAGTGATCAATTGTGTGAGGGGATTCTCTAGTCCGAGGTACAGACAGACGTTTCTGTGGCCAGCAGAGAAAAAACAGAATGGTGTGTTGTTTCCCTGGTGCCAGGATCAAGGATGTCTCAGAGAGGGTGCAGAATGTTCTCACGAGGGAGAGGGCCAGCAAGAGGTCATTGTCCACATTGGAACCAATGATATAGGAAGGGAAAAGGATGAGATTCTGAAGAGAGATTACAGAGAGTTAGGCAGAAATTTAAAAAGGAGGTCCTCAAGGGTAGTAATATCTGGATTACTCCCAGTGCTACGAGCTAGTGAGGGCAGGAATAGGAGGATAGAGCAGATGAATGCATGGCTGAGGAGCTGGTGTATGGGAGAAGGATTCACATTCTCGGATCATTGGAATCTCTTTTGGGGTAGAAGTGACCTGTACAAGGAGGACAGATTGCACCTAAATTGGAAGGGGACTAATATACTGGCAGGGGAATTTGGTAGAACTGCTTGGGAGGATTTAAACTAGTAAGGTGGGAGGTTGGGACCCAGGGAGATAGTGAGGAAAGAGATTGATCTGAGACAGGTACAGCTGGGAACAGAAGAGAGTCAAACAGTCAGGGCAGGCAGGGACAATGTAGGACTAATAAATTAAACTGCATTTATTTCAATGCAAGGGGCCTAACAGGGAAGGCAGATGAACTCAGGGCATGGTTAGGACATGGGACTGGGATATCATAGCAATTACAGAAACATGGCTCAGGGATGGGCAGGACTGGCAGCTTAATATTCCAGGATACAAATGCTATAGGAAGGATAGAAAGGGAGGCAAGAGAGGAGGGGGAGTGGCATTTTTGATAAGGGATAGCATTACAGCTGTGCTGAGGGAGGATATTCCCGGAAATACATCCAGGGAAGTTATTTGGGTGGAACTGAGAAATAAGAAAGGGATGATCACCTTATTGGGATTGTATTATAGACCCCTCAATAGTCAGAGGGAAATTGAGAAACAAACTTGTAAGGAGATCTCAGCTATCTGTAAGAATAATAGGGTGGTTATGGTAGGGGATTTTAACTTTCCAAACATCGACTGGGACTGCCATTGTGTTAAAGGTTTAGATGGAGAGGAATTTATTAAGTGTATACAAGACAACTTTCTGATTCAGTATGTGGATGTACCTACTAGAGAAGGTGCAAAACATGACCTACTCTTGGGAAATAAGGCAGAGCAGGTGACTGAGGTATCAGTGGGGGAGCACTTTGGGGCCAGCGACCATAATTCTATTTATTTCAAAATAGTGATAGAAAAGGATCGACCAGATCTAAAAGTTGAAGTTCTAAATTGGAGAAAGGCCAGTTTTGACGGTATTAGGCAAGAACCTTTGAAAGCTGATTGGAGGCAGATGTTCGCAGGTAAAGGGACGGTTGGAAAATGGGAAGCCTTCAGAAATGAGATAAGAATCCAGAAAAAGGGGACATGAGATAGCGTTTGCAAATAAAATTAAGGAGAATCCAAAGGGTTTTTACAAATATATTAAGTACAAAAGGGTAACTAGGAAGACAATAGGGCCCCTCAAAGATCAGCAAGGCGGCCTGTGTGTCGAGCCACAGAAAATGGGGGAGATACTAAATGGATATAAACTGAGCAGATGAGATTACAGGAAAAATGAGGGTGGTACATGTATGGAATGAGCTGCCAGAGGATGTGGTGGAGGCTGATACAATTGCAACATTTAAGAGGCATTTGGATAGGTATATGAATAGGAAGGGTTTGGAGGGATATGGGCTGGGTGCTGGCAGGTGGGACTAGATTGGGTTGGGATATCTGGTCGGTGTGGACAGGTTGGCCTGAAGGGTCTGTTTCCATGCTGTACACATCTCTGGGACTCCATGTTGCTGTGGACGAAGTTGGAACACTTTTTCTTTATTTTTTTTCTGCCTTTATATTCTATGATTTGGGTTATTTTTCTGTGCTTTGAAATGGTGCCATGATGTGGAGGAGCTGGTTTTGGACTGGGGTGGACAAAGTTAAAAATCATATAACTCAAGGTTATCTTGAGAATGTGACTTAAAAGAAGTTCTGGGATTTACATATTAATGAATTTAAACCTGCAACCCATTCTAAAAGATGCAAGACTTAACAGCTATCTATGTTTGTTCAATATATCGTTTCAGTTGCATCGCACTGTGATCTTTTGCTATAAATTCTGTGTCTTATGATCCTGTTTCACAGCTACCTGATGAAGGAGCAGCGCTCTGAAAGCTAGTGCTTCCAAATAAACCTGTTGGACTATAACTTGGTGTTGCGTGATTTTTAATTTTAAAATGGTGCCAGAGAGTGGTGACACTATACCATGCTGTTCACTGTATTTTGTAACAAGACACGTGACAATAAATAAATCAAATCAAATCAATCCAAGTTAAACCAGTCAGGGCTAATCGCTACTTGGGCTGCACACATCAAAAACTGACTGACCCAACCTGTGGAATGGGACAGAGAGCAGTGAGCAGTGGGCAGTGCACACACAGGGCAGGACTAATCGCCCCAGGTACAGCTCCAACATTTTGAAACTATTCATTGAACTTAGACTTGCTACAGGAAAGGGGATTAGATTACATTACAGTGTGGAAACAGGCCCTTCGGCCCAACAAGCCCACACCGACCCGCCGAAGCGCAACCCACCCATACCCCTACATTTACCCCTTACCTAACACTACGGGCAATTTAGCATGGCCAATTCACCTGACCTGCACACCTTTGGACTGTGGGAGGAAACCAGAGCACCCGGAGGAAACCCACGCAGACACGGGGAGAACGTGCAAACTCCACACGGTCAGTCGCCTGAGGCGGGAATTGAACCCGGGTCTCTGGCGCTGAGAGGCAGCAGTGCTAACCACTGTGCCACCGTGCCGCCCCATGTGAGAGAGTCCTTAGGATGACAGTGCGAGAGAGGTCCGTTTGCTCCCTCCCACTGATCATTTTTCCTGTAATCTCATCTGCTCAGTTTATAATCCACTCTATCAAATGTTTATCCCATTTCAGTTTAGGATCTGGTCTCTCTGTCGACAACTTTTCATGGCAGACTACCTGACTGTCTAATATGCCTCAGATCAGAAACCTTCTTCCTCCCTCCGCCTGGTTTGTTCCAATGAGGACTGCTGGTTTTTGGACTCAGACACCGAAATCCTCAGGTTTCCCTCAGCCCGTTATAGGCTGCAACTGCTGTCACACCCACTCGCTCAGCATCAACTCCTGGTACTGCCAGTCCGGCAGAGGATGCTGAGAAATGCGAAGTCCTTGCTGCCTTTGAATTCCCTGAATTCTGCTGAATATCACCCCGGCAGATGGGAACAAAGTGCCAATTCCCTCCCTACTCCCACTACTTGCAGAGACGGGAGTCCTTCAGAGTCAGTTTGAATTATAAGGAGGGGTTGGATAGGGTGGGACTTTATTCCTGCATCATAGGAGACTGAGGGTTGACCAGGTAGAGGTCTACAAAATCACGAGAGGCATTGATAACCACAGCTTTTCCCCATGGTACGGGAGTCTAAAACTAGTACGCAAGTTAGCTCGCTGAGCTGGAAGGTTTGTTTTCAGACATTTCGTCACCATGACAAGGTAACATCATCCATGAGAGTCTCCTGTGAAGTGTTGGTGGTATGTCCTGCCTCTTGGTTTCTTAAGCAATGTCATTAAGTGTATCAAATGCCTTCTTCACCACCCTGTCTACTTGTGACTCCACTTTCAACTTTGCTTCATAGATGCTGCCAGACCTGTTGAGTTCCTCCAGCATCTTGTTTAAATTTTAGATTTCTGGCATATTTTGTGTTTTGCATTAAACACTCTTCACTTAAAAAAAAGATAAGCTTTATTAGTTTCAGATAAAAACACAACATCCAGTCAGAACCAGTTAAGATTTCCCCTCTTTTTAAAAGGACATACAAATAAATCCCAGTTAGAAAGACTCACAAATGATGATTGAATTGGAGATTTGCGTTGCCTCTTAACTATTTTGCAGTTCATGCAACATATTCAAATTAAAACCATATAAATACCACATTTAAAAAAAAAAGAAAAAAAATCAAACCATTTCAGCTTCTTGGTGCAGCAAAATATCTCAGTGATTACCACCATTAATGTACAAAATTCAACCTTTAAATGTCATACACCCTTTGTAGTACAATTGGTTCACAGCATAAAAAATACTTTTTCTGCTTTAGTACCTTTGCAAGTTAAACAACCTCAAAAGGTTAGATACATTCAAAAGTGGTTTTAAGAAAACAAAAGTGACTTTAGTCAAGATGTGTAGCCGGGAACTTGGCAGTGTAATTCCCAGCATTCTGGATAATTCCAAACTGGATACGTTCTGCATTCCCAGAGTATGAAGCATTCTTTGTTATTGCTTTGACTTGCCTCCCTCTCCTCTTGAATCAAAACAGTTTAGCTCACAATATAGGCTTTCCACCACAGTTCAAATATACATCATGTGGAATCACACATTGGTCGAAATTACTCATTTTGTTTTGTTCCAGTTGCCCCCAGGAATCAAATATTTGGCAACGTGCGACTGGTGCATGGACTCCACTTACTCTGGCTAAAATACTTAGTGTTGTCTCACAATTCATTGCAGGATGTGCGGACTTGAAGTTCACAAGTCGGCTGCAGGACCCTGAAGACTGCCGTTTTACACTTTAACTCAATTAACCTAACCTTTTTGACGGACACAACGTGGGCGGCACGGTGGCACAATGGTTAGCACTGCTGCCTCACAGCGCCAGAGACCCGGGTTCAATTCCCGCCTCAGGCGACTCTCTGTGTGGAGTTTGCACATTCTCCCTGTGTCTGCGTGGGTTTCCTCCGGGTGCTCCGGTTTCCTCCCACAGTCCAGGTCAGGTGAATTGGCCATGCTAAATTGCCCGTAGTGTTAGGTGCAGGGGTAAATGTAGGGGAATGGGTCTGGGTGGGTTGCGCTTCGGCAGGTCGGTGTGGACTTGTTGGGCCGAAGGGCCTGTTTCCACACTAAGTAATCTAATCTAAAATCACAAATTGACCGCACAGGCTAGGAATCCTACTGGAATTCTACAAAGCACAAGTAAGTTTGACGAAATACTCCCCATTTGTCTACATAAGTAGAATGCCAACAACACTCAAGCAGCTCGACACCATCCAGGAAAAACTCCTTTCCCATTAAATCCCCCACCTTCAACACTCACTCTCCTGCACTGATGCCCCGGAGCAGCAGTATGTAATATCTACACTACAGGAATCCAAAGCTCCTTAGACAGCACCTTCCAAACCAACAATCACCACCATCTAGAAAGACAAAGGCAACAGATATATGGGACCCCCCCACCCCCCACCAAGCCACTCAGCACAACAACTGTGAAGAAAGTGTATACTGATCCTGTGACAGTACATGGCATTTATGGCAAGTAGGAAGGATCAGGTAAATTTGTGACACTGAATGCAGAGAGAATACTCCTCTGACAGATGTTCAAAAACGATGGAAGGAATCTGACAGGACTATCTGACTCCTGATTTCATGATAATCTTGGTCCAAAGATGGCCAAAAAAACTGGACTCCGGAGGTGAGGTGACAGCAATGGCCCTTGACATCAAGGCTACGTTTGACTGAGTGTGGGCTCAAACAGCCTAGCAAAACTGGAGTCAATGGAAATCAGGGGGTAAACTCTCTATTGGTTGGATTACACCTGGTACAATGGTTGTTGGAGGTGAATCATCATAATTCTTGAATATTGCTGCAGGAGACTCACCTATTTCCAATTAATTAATTAAAAACCCCTTTACTGACGATTGCACAATGTTCAGTACTGCATGCCACTCCTCAGACACTGAAACAGTTCATGTCTATCTACAGCAATGCCCTAACACACTCAGGTTTGGGACAGTAATTGATAAGGAACATTTGTACCACCCTAGGGCCATGCAATCACCATCTTCAATAAGAGCGAATCTAACAACCATCCCTGACATTCAATGGCTACTACTGAAGCCCACCGCCGACCCATCAACATCCAGGCAGTCAGGCAGAAGTTCGACTGGCCAATCACATCAATGCCATCGCTACCAGAGCAGATCAGAGACATGGAGTTCAGTGGGAAACAGCTAATCTGCCAATTCCCTAAAATAACTGCAGCACCAAGGAGGTACAGGATAAAGTATATGGTAGCATTCTTTCCACTTGATTGGATGACAGTAGTAGCAGCAACACAAGAAACTCAATACCTGCCACAGCAGAGCAAAATTGACTGGCACCTCAACCTTTAGCTTAATCTTTCACGACCATGCAATGTGAATGTATCACCTACCACATACAGAATACACCACAGCGTCTTGCCAAAGCCTCACCTGAAACTGTGATCCGCTGCAGTTACTAAAAGCAAGGACACCGCAGGGTTCCCCTTCCCCAGTTTTCTCACACCATCATGGCTTGGTCATATGCTATCGTCCATTCATTATTATAGGGTCAAAATCCTTCACATTTCTTTGTAAGGCTACTACTGCTAAACACAATGAATTTGAGAGGATGGCCACTACCACCTTCTTAAAGGGAACCAGGAATGGGAGATAAATGCTGCCAATACCCTCATCCCGAGAATGAATAAACAGAGTCGATGGTATAGTGGGGTATTGTCATGGATTAGTAAGCTGGAGACCCAGGTTAAAATCTGATCATCACAGTTGGTTGAATTCGAACTCAAAGATCTGGAATTAAAAGAAAATGGTAATGATGACAAAAAACCCTGATTCATTAATGTTCTTATAGGGAAGGGAATCTGCTGTCCTACCTAGTCTGGCCTACATGTGACTCCAGGCCCATAGCAACGTGGTTAGCTCTTAAATGCCATCTGGGCAAATTATATTGGTTTAGCCAATGATGCCCACATGGATTAATAAACAAATAATAATTCCACAATCTTGCAATCAGGAGTGAGACAACATTGAGTATTTTGATGATGGATGTGAAGTGTGGGAGGCGGATTAGGATCATGAGGAAGACAAATGGAATGCTAGGGAAGCTGGCTGGCAGGAATGCACCAGTAGGAAGGCAATGTTTGGAAGTTGTGGACAACATTGCTACGATAGATAATAAGGTAGGCTGTGTCGAACTTTCCAAATGGCTTCAAATCCAGTTATTTAAGGTATTTTTCTTCTAAATGGAGCTGGTGTCTCAACGACAACCTTATTTGCCCCCAGAAGGCAATCTGGTGGAATCTTGTTCCAAACGCCAATGTCCCATTGGCCCTCAATGTGGTGCAGCCACGTGATGGTTCAGCTGAGGTGTGTTTGGCCCCAGAAAGCCCAGGCGTTGCTTGTTCTTTCGTTGCTCGGTCATCTGCAGAGGAAAATAAAAACCTGCATCAAAAATAGAATTACGCAGCAAAGCTTTGCCAGCTGTCTGGAAATGAGATCTCCAATTTCTCCACAGCTCTGAAAATCTTAATTGAACCTACCTTTCTCATCAATCTGTTTAGAGATGTTATTACACACCTCTGGAGTAAGTGGGATATGAACCCAGGCCTTTCAGTCCAAGGGCAGGGATACTATCACTGTGCCACAATAGACACCCCCGTCTCCATCAGCTTCTTTTTATTTAACCTAATTTCATAATCAACCTGTTCAGAGATGTTATTACACACCTCTGGAACAGGTGGGACTTGATCCAGGGGCAGGAACACTACCACTGCATCACAAAGCCCCCCCCCCACCTCACCTTTGTTTTTATTTGACACTACCACTACTCCAGAAGAGGAACCTTCCATTTTTCCAACTTTATAAGAACAAGAGGAAACCATTCAGCTCCTTGACCCTGTTTCATCATTCTATAATTCCTGATCTGTGACCTAATTTCCTTTCTCTGCATGATCCCCCATCCCTTAGTTTGTCATGAGACAAAGCTACACTGATCCCAGATTTAAAGTTCAGAAGTGACCCAGAATCAATTGCTGTTTGTGGTACAGTGTTCCAATATTTCACCAGGGCTTTGTGCGTAGACATCTTTCCTAATGTCATACTGTATGGGCCTGGCTAAAACGTTAAGACACTTCTCCCTCGGTCCCAGGTTCCTTAATGAACAGAAATAACCTCTCGGTCTCCTCGAGATTGAGGAGGTGAAACATAGACTGGCTGACAGCTTTGCAGAAGACGTATGCTCTGTTCACAAAAATGACCACAAGGTTCCAGTTGCCTTCAATACACCACCCCGTTCCCTGAGCAGCATCTGTGTCTCAGGCCTGCTATGGTGATCCAGTGCTCCTCAGCGCATACAGGAAGAACGGCACCTCCTTCAATAATTTTAGAGCACCTTCTCCCACGACCTTCCGCCAACCCCCCCCCGGCACCAGGCCTTGTCATCACATCGGCTGCTGCCACCAACAACCCACCGGCAGCCACAAACGGTCCCCATTAACAGCTATTCATTCCCCCAGACTGATCTTAACCCATTTTTTCTGCTCCCATCTGTTTTTCTCTCTCTCTCTGGGTTCCAATGTCCACCTACTGTTTACTGTCCTACCTCCCCCACCCCTCCTCTAGCCTAAACACAAACCTGCCGCAGGGAGTGGAGTGTTTTATTTCACCAGGTCAGGCAGCATCCGAGGAGCAGGAATATCGACATTTCGGGCAGGAGCCCTTCATCAGGAAACTGATGATTCCTGATGAAGGGCTCCTGCCCAGAACATCAATTTCCTGCTCCTTGGATGCTGCCTGACCTGCTGTGATTTTCCAGCACCACTCTAATTTTGCCTCTAATCTCCAGCATCTGCAGTCCTCACTTTCGCCTGGTTTATTTCCCCTTCCGACTCTATTTTGATTTAATCCCTGCCCTCCCCTTCACTCTTTTGAACATTTAGCACTACCCTTTGTCGAGAAGGGCACTGCTTGTCACAGGCCACTCTGGTGTTTACTTTCGTCCTGGTGGTGGAATGTAAATGAAGATTTATGCAACTGTTGTTCTTCACTGTGTCCTACACCTGCACACACACAACATGGGTGCTGGGGAATAAATAAGCACTATCGCTGTTAGGAGGTAATGTGGGGGTTTTTAAGAAAAACAACGAAAAATAAGGAAAGGGGAAGAAAAGCCGAAAATGTGTTGCTGGAAAAGCGCAGCAGGTCAGGCAGCATCCAAGGAGCAGGAGAATCGACATTTCAGGAATGAGGAAAGTCCAGCAGGCTAAGATAAAAGGTAGGGAGGAGGGACCTGGGGGAGGGGCATTGGAAAGGCGCTGGTTGGAAGGAGGTTAAGGTGAGGGTGATAGGCCGGAGTGGGGTGGGGGCGGAGAGGTCAGGAAGAAGATTGCAGGTTAGGAGCTTCTGGGCAGAGGAGATAACCTGGGGTGTGCAGAGAGAGAGAGGGACTCACTGAAATCCTTGTAGAGGGAGGAAGAGAGCTTCTTCGAGGAAGGCATCCTTGTAAGAGGATTCGCAGTAGGTTAAGATCTTCTAGGAGAAAGTGAGGACTGCAGATGCTGGAGATCAGAGCTGAAAATGTGTTGCTGGAAAAGCGCAGCAGGTCAGGCAACACATTTTCAGCTCTGATCTCCAGCATCTGCAGTCCTCACTTTCTCAAAGGGGAAAAAACCCTATAACCAGGAGATTTAGAATAAAAAAATATAAACAGAGGATGATTAGAATCTCCTCAGAAAAAGAAAGAAAAATAAAATATACCAACCTTTTCCTGGCTACTATCAGTTCTGAAGGAGGGTGAATAGTCATAGAGATGTACAGCATGGAAACAGACCCCTTTGGTCCAACCCGTCCATGCCGACCCAATCTAGTCCCACCTGCCAGCACCCGGCCCATATCCTTTCCTATTCATATACCCATCCAAATGCCTCTTAAATGTTGCAATTGTACCAGCCTCCACCACATCCTCTGGCAGCTCATTCCATACACGTACCACCCTCTCTGTGTGAAAATGTTGCCCCTAGGTCTCTTTTATATCTTTCCTCTCTCACCCTAAACCCACGCCCTCTAGTTCTGGACACCCCCACCCCAGGGAAAAGACTTTGTCTATTTATCCTATCCATGCCTCTCAATTTTGTAAACCTCTATAAGGTCACCCCTCAGCCTCTGACGCTCCAGGGAAAACAGCCCCAGCCTGTTCAGCCTCTCCCTAAAGCTCAAATCCTCCAACCCTGGCAACATTCTTGTAAATCTTTTCAAGTTTCACAACATCTTTCCGATAGGAAGGAGACCAGAATTGTACACAATATTCCAACAGTGGCCTAACCCATGTCCTGTACAGCCGAAACATGACCTCCCAACTCCTGTACTCAATACTCTGACCAATAAAGGAAAGCATACCAAACACCTCCTTCACTATCCTATCTACCTGCAACTCCACTTTCAAGGAGCTATGAACCTGCACTCCAAGGTCTCTTTGTTCAGCAACACTCCCTAAGACCGTACCATTAAGTGTATAAATCCTGCTAAGATTTGCTTTCCCAAAACGCAGCACCTCGCATTTATCTGAATTAAACTCCATCTGCCACTTCTCAGCCCATTGGCCCATCTGGTCCAGATCCTGTTGTAATCTGAGGTAACCCTCTTCACTGTCCACTACACCTCCAATTTTGGTGTTATCTGTAAACTTACTAACTGTATCTCTTATGCTCACATCCAAATCATTTATTTAATGATAAAAAGTAGAGGGCCCAGCACCGATCCTTGTGGCACTCCACTGGTCACAGGCCTCCAGTCTGAAAATCAACCCTCCACCACCACCCTCTGTCTTCTACCTTTGAGCCAGTTCTGGATCCAAATGGCTAGTTCTCCCTGTATTCCATGAGATCTAACCTTGCTAATCAGTCTCCCATGGGGAACCTTGTCGAACGCCTTACTGAAGTCCACATAGATCACATCTACTGCTCTGCCCTCATCAATCTTCTTTGTTACTTCTTCAAAAAACTCAATCAAGTTTGTGAGACATGATTTCCCACGCACAAAGCCATGTTGACTATCCCTAATCAGTCCATGCCTTTCCAAATACATGTACATCCTGTCCCTCAGGATTCCCTCCAACAACTTGCCCGACGTCAGGCTCACTGGTCTATAGTTCCCTGGCTTGTCTTTACCGCCCTTCTTAAACAGGAGCACCGCGTTTGCCAACCTCCAGTCTTCCAGCACCTCACCTGTGACTATCGATGATACAAATATCTCAGCAAGAGGCCCAGCAATCACTTCTCTAGTTTCCCACAGAGTTCTTGGCTACACCTGATCAGGTCCTAGGGATTTATCCACCTTTAACCGTTTCAAGACATCCAGCACTTCCTCCTCTATAATCTGGACATTTTGCAAGATGTCACCATCTATTTCCCTACAGTCTATATCTTCCACATCCTTTTCCACAGTAAATACTGATGCAAAACATTCATTTAGTATCTCTCCCATTTCCTGTGGCTCCACCAAACGCCGCCTTACTGATCTTTGAGGGGCCCTATTCTCTCCCTAGTTACCCTTTTGTCCTTAATATATTTGTAAAACCCCTTTGGATTCTCCTTAATTCTATTTGCCAAAGCTATCTCATGTCCCCTTTTTGCCCTCCTGATCTCCCACTCCTGAAACATTAATTCTGCTTTCTCTCCACCTCCCACTCCTGAAACATTAACTCTGCTTTCTCTCCACAGATGCTGCCAGACCTGCAGAGCTTTTCCCGCAATTTCTGATTTTATTTCAGATTTCCAGCACCCGCAGTTCTTTGTTTTTTTTCTCCCCCAAGAAACATTTCCTTTCAATTCACCACTGATCTTTTAAAAACTCAATGACTGTGATCTAAAACCGAGGGAATATAACCACAGTTTGTTTCATTGCTTCTTGTAGTTTAAGTATTTCAGTCTCTGAGATAGTGAGGACTTCAGGTGCTGGAACATCAGTGTTGATAAAATATGGAGCTGGAAAAAGCATAGGCTCAGAGGAGCAGGAGAGGCAATGTTTTGGTCAGGGCCCTTCATCAGGACTCAAGTATTTCAGTCTAATCCATTGTATTGTGATCCCTTCAAGCCCCAGTAGATCCTATTGAAGGTATGGTGGCCAGCAGTGGTCATAAATACTCCAAGTGGGGTCTGAATCTGCTTTCACCTCCCTCTTCAGGTTAAGATCACAATAAAATAATTTCTCCTTCACCTGGCTGTTTCGCCAAGCTCCCCCTAGCCCCCCGGCACCAATGTTTCTAGATAGTATTTCTTTACCTGTTCCTTCAGTTCGGACAGCTGGCCGGACAGTTGCATCACCAGGTTCATGGTTGACTCCAACTTATCCTGCAAACTTCGGATTTCATTCTGCTCGCTATCGCCTTCGTTGCTGACCAATGATATGGCACGCATCCGGGGGAACCAATCCAGGTTCTTCTCCTGAAACCAACCGTGGAAGCGTGTGAGGGATTTAAGAATGGAGCTTGGAATTCCTTTGTCTAACTGGGATCTGTTAATTATAGAATCTCCTCAGTGTGGATAGAGGCCATTCGCCCCATTGAGTCTGCACCAATCCTCCGAACAACATCCCACCCAGACCTACCGTATTTGCCAACTAGTCTGCACATCCCTGGTACATTGGCCCGTAGTGACCAAGGCCAATTCACCTGACCTGCCCATCTTTGGACTGTGGGAGGAAACCGGAGCATCCGGAGGAAACCCACGCAGACACTGGGAGAATGTGCAAACTCAATACAGATAGTCACCTGAGACAGGAATTGAACCTGGGTCCCTGGCACCATGAGGCAGAAGTGCTAACCACTGAGCTACTGCACCGTCTGTCATGTTCAACCCATGAATGGAAGAAAGCCTTTAATGACCTTGGTAAGTCACGAATTACAGCCACTGAGTGTTTTTTGAACTGCAGTCACTGTTATGATGTTAAAAACTTGAATATTAATTAGTGCTGGATATTTATAGAAACACCGAAAATAGAGTAGGAGTAGGCCATTCAGCCCTTCAAGCCTGCTCCACCATAGCTAACCATCCAACTCAGTCTTCTGTTTCCTCTTTCTCTTCATACATTTTGATCTCCTTAGCTCTCAGGACTATAATCGAACTTCTTCTTGAAAATCAACCACTTTCTGTAATAGAGAATTCCACAGGCTGACCACACCCTGGGTGAAGACTCTGCTTCTTATCTCAGTCCTGAAAGGCCTACCCAGCATCCTTAAAACGGGACCCCTGGTTCTCGACTCCCTGGTCACTGGGAACATCCTTCCTGTGTTTATCCTGTCAAGTCCTGTGAGATTTCTGTGAGAGTCTCCCATCCTACGTCATTTTTAACAATGATTGCTTGATAACTCTAGTCTCACGAAAAGAAAACAGGATCATGTCTAATTAAAAATATGGAGGTGTGTAGTGCCTTTAATGCAGATAAATGTTCTGAGTTACCTCACAGAAATATAATCAAATTCACAACTACTTAGAATAGAAAAACTCAGCTTTTCTTCAGATAATGCCATGGGAAATTTTACTTCACATTGAGAGAGCAATAGAACATAATTTTTTTAAAATTCGATACCAATTTTTTCATGTCAGTTGAAAATATAGGAATGAAGGCCTGAAGAAACTGTTATCGAGTCATACAGCACGGAAAACAGACCCTTTAGTCCAACTAGTCCATTCCGATCATGTTCCCAAACTAAAGTAGCCCCACCTGCCTGCATTTGGCCCATATCCCTCCAAACCTTTCCTATTCATGTACTTATCCAAATGCCTCTTAAACTTTGTAATTGTACCTGCTTCCACCACTTCCTCTGGCGGTTCATTCCACACATGAACCACACTCAATAATCCTATCTCCTCCAGGATAAATGGTTGTGATGCTTTGAAATTTGGCAAAATTTGTGAAAAGCTTTGGTCAGGGTAATCTTGTACGTGTCAAGAGTTTTGAAGAGCAAAAGCTGACTTGACTGAAATATACAATCTCCTGAGGGGGTTTGACAGAGCGGGTGTGGAGATGGCATTTCCTACTGTGGGACAATCTAGAACAAGGAGTCACTGTTTAAAAATAAAGAGTCACTGTTAAAGATAGAGAAAAGGAAGACTTTTAAAAAACAAATCACAAAGGGTTGAGTGCCTTTGGAATTTTCTTTCTCAAAAAGCAGTGGAGCAGAAGCTTTGCATCTTTTTTTTTAAGGCTGAGGTAGACAGATTCTTAATAAGCAAGGGAGTGAAAGATATTCAGGAATGTGGAGTAATGTAGATCAGCCATGACCTTACTGTCAGAGTAGGCTTGAGTGGCCTACTCCTGCTCCTAATTCATGTCTCTATATAAAGTTTCAACAGCATGGGTCTCTTTTTTATTTCCAGCAGGATTCAAGTTTTATATGACCCAACAACGACCTATACTGGACAGCAAGAACAGGACATGACCATTTATTCAGTTTCTGGTTGATCTGTAGCTTAATTCTGACTTAAGTGCCTTGTTTCCACGACCTTAAAAACAGCCCTGCATTGACCAGCCTTGTGTATTTGTTCACATGCATTACAGTACTTTTCCCATTAGAGAAAGCACCATGATATAGGGATACTATAGATAACAAAGCTTTGCTGTCAGCCTGTGCTGTGATTTAAATGGTTAGGGTTGATTAAGGAAAAAAACCTGATTTTGATACTTTGAAAAACAACCAATCTTGAAAGGGATCTATACTGGGTTGAAACAGATGACCAACTACCTGCACCCTTACACTGACTGACAGGCATTCTGAAATGAGAACCTACTGTTCTTTCTTTCCCAGACAGTAGCTAATCGTTTGTACAGCCTAGACTGTTAACAATTGGCTGAATTTCAAGTGCAAATTGGTTTTGACACAGGACTCAATACATTAGTCTGACAACAACTGAGAGTCACAAGGAGTCACAATAACAAAAACTGTCCCCTTGATATAGTTTCTTGTTTGCTGACAGACACTAATAAGATTACAAAGACATGTTTCTTCTACGTTTCAGAATGTATTTTTTGTATTGGATGAAATGGGTAATGGGAGATTGATTTGCTTCTTATGGAATTTGAAATATTTTGCATTAAATTGCATGGAATCTGAAGACTTCATTGTGCCAATCCAGGTGAGGGCTATGGCGAGGCAAGGGTACAGAGGTCAGTCTGAGAGGGCGTGTGTAGGCATGGGAGTCGGAGGGGTTTGCAGAAGTTTGGGGGGGGGGGCGTTTTGAACACTTGGAGGCCGGGATGCAGAGTTGGAAACCTAAGTGGCTATTCTAACAGGCCTACCCCCAAAAAAACAAAAACAGGCTCACTCTCTCCAACTCTCAACCTGCACTGTCAACACAGCCCTACTGTTAACAGGCAACAATGGTATGTCAAGTCACACGTATATTGCGTGGGCAGTTTGCCAGGAACAAAAGACCACAGACAGAGCTTCCCGGAGGCCCAGTGGAAGACTTTATCCCTAGGAAATTACAGCATGCTCAATAGGAACATGCACTATTACAACTGCAATTTCCAAACACTGGTCTTTTCCGTGGGTCACATCTGTATTTGTAGTAGACTAATGGATAGAGATTGACTGTTGCAATCCTGGCCAACAATACCACTCTTGGATTACCAGGATGGTAACATTTTAACTAGATTAACCTTGGCTTTCTCACACTGAATAAGTCCTCAGGCTCAAAGAACTAGTGATAAACTAGCAGCATTCACATTATCCCACTGGATGTCGCAGGACTCACCCTGATCATTTGTGCCACGTAACTTTCAGGTCCAGTGTACTCAGTCGGATCTTTGACTTTGATTAAGACGATGAAATATAAATAATACCACATATTGTGTTCAACCTTGATGTGCTCTTCAAAAGAAACTGTCTTGTTATCAAACTTGTCTCTTTCAAGTCCTGCAAACAAAAGTTCACAAGAATTCATTAGTTATTTGTACTTGTGAATTAGTCTTGGGCTTGCTGATGGTTTAGTCCTTGAAGCACTGGGTTTGACCAGAATGGCTAAGCTTTACCCTCCACATGGATGTACATTTGGGGGAGCTCAGGGGTATACATCTATGTTCTCATCAAGTTGCTTATACTAATGTAACTGGGTCTTATTTAGTGCCTATCCACCAACAAGACATCAGCACCAAAAGCAAACTAACAGGCTGGAATTGTCAAATGGGTTGAAGCAGAGAGGTTATGCAATCAGAACTCGGGTCACTGGGTTCATACGTTCACACAATGAAGGTACAGGAGTGTCAGTAGAGCTACTAACATGGGGTTGGACATATTCCAGGGTGGCACAATGGCAGGGTGGTTAGCACTGCTGCCTCACATTGCCAGAGACCTGGGTTCAATTCCAGCCTTGGGTGACACTGTGTGGACATGCTCCCAGTTTCTGCGTGGGTTTCCTCCAGTTGCTCTGGTTTCCTCCCACAGTCCAAAGATGTGCAGGTTAGGTGGATTGGCCATTCCATAGTGCCCAGGGTGGTGGGTTAATCATGGTAAATACAAGGTTATGGGGATGGGATAGGGATTTAGGTCTGGGTACGATGCTCTTTGGAGGGTCAGTGCAGACTCAATGGGCCAAATGGCCTCTTATTGCACTATAGGGTTAGTAAGCATGCTCACACTCCACCCACCAGGATGAGAACACAGCGGACATAATGAATGAATGAATGAATCAATCAATCAAGGGGACAGATGTGGAAGGCTTCTCAGCCTGAACAATTTCATTGATACAACTCAGACGGTTCTAACTCATGTACTGTATAAGGCAGTACAATAAACCCTTTATTAGTTAACTTTCCCCAGCTCTCGAGTTCTCTCCTGGTCAGAGACCAAACATGGGGACTCCCACAAACACAACACTGTAGGCCACCATAATGAGGGACCGAAAGCCCACAGCCTTGTGGGAAACCGAGTCCCATTTCGGCCTGATGGAGAGCTTCACAAACCCACAGAAAAAGCCCTGCCCTTTTCAGTTCCGCAGTCTCCTCTTCTCCTTCACTGGCACTCCTTGTGATGCAGGATGACATTTTTTTTTCCACTCCAGAGTTGTGGTTCCCAAGGTGATTAAACAACCCAGTGCTGGATCCACACACCTTGGCATTGCTATAGGCCAGCGAAGCTGAACACTATGGCAAAGCTCAGAAACAAAGAGGCTTTTTAGCACAGGAGACACATGTGTGCAATGCCTCAAAGGGTAGGGGAAGCAGCGTCAGTCACAGCTTGCAAAGGGGAACTGGATCAGTAAAGAAAAGGATAAAATGTGCAGGATTTCAGGGAAGTGCTGGGGTGTGCTGTTGAGAGACAGTGGAACCAACGTTACATTATCCTGGCGACAGGACAATGCAGGCTAAAAGATCTCATTCTGTCTGCAACCATTCACAATGGAAATAAACTTTACAAGTTATACTGGACAGGTGAGCAGATTAAATCAGTCAGGATGGGGGAAACTTTAACAACAGAAGCAATAAAAGAACAGATTGCTTCTATTACACATTTATCATTTTGTCATAGTCATAGAGACAATACAGCACAGAAACTGACCCTGTTCTAACTTGTCCATGTCAACTAGATATCCTAAATTAGTCCCATTTACCAGCATTTGACTCATATCCTTCTCAACCCTTCCTATTTATTTATAACTTGCTCTCTCTTCTCCTTCCTCAATTCTGAATGAAAAGACGAGCACATTTCTTACATCCCATCCTTTGACAAGTACCTGTAGATGATGAGCATGAGGTGGAGTGCAGACAGAGAGAGGTGATGGCCTAATGGTATTATCCATGAGGCTATTAATTCAGAGGTGAGAGTGTGGGGTGCTGGAAAAGCACAGCAGCTCAGGCAGCATCTGAGGAGCAGGAGAATCGACGTTTCGGGCAGGAAATGAGCGCTACTAAGCAGTCCTGACTTTCTCCTATTAATTCAGAGATCCAGGTTCGGGAATCCGGGTTCAAATCCTGACTCAGTAGATGGTGGAATTTGAATTCAATAAAAAGAAAATCTGGAACAATGACCTTTGTTGACCCTCAGGAAAGTCTATCTGGTTCATTGAAATCTTTTCCTGCCTCGGGAGCCTGTCTGTGTGGAGTTTGCACAGTCAGTCAGTGACACCCACATCTTGTGAATGTATAAAGAAAGTAGATTTACTCTAAAAACCAGGAGATTCTCAAGCACCTGCTGGGCCTGAGGAGCTGGCAGAGAGGTACAAGATTAGATTAGGTTAGACTCCCTACAGTGGGGAAACAGGCCATTTGGCCCAACAAGTCCACACCAACCCTCTGAAGAGTAACCCACCCAGACCCATTCCCCTACCCTCTTACTAATGCACCTAACACTCTGGGCAATTTAGCAAGGCCAATCCACCCTAATCTGCGCATCATTGGACTGTGGGAGGAAACCGGAGCACCCAGAGGAAACCGACAAAGATATGGGGAGAACGTGCAAACTCCACACAGACAGACAGTCACCCAAGGCAGGTTTGAACCTGGGTCCCCTGGCGCTGTGAGGCAACAGTGCTAACCACGGAGCCACTGTGCCACCTTAGTGGTACACTCGGCAGAAAAAGGACAGATAGGAAGCTTAAACAATGAGGCTGTGAACAGCATGGAGGCCTTATCAAACAGGAATGATGCATCCAGGACATCAGAATGATCTAAAATGTTTTACAAGCAACACAGTGCTTTATAACGTATTTACTGGTGTAAAGTAGGAAATACTTGCAGCCACTGTGTACATACATAGGATCAGAGAGAGCAATGACCTAGGTGACCAGATAAAAACAGAAAGACATGTGGATGCTGGAAATGACAAGCAAAAACAGAAGATACTGGAAAAACCGTTTCGTGAAGGGTCACCAGACCTGAAACGTTAACTCTGATTTCTGTTCACAGATGCTGCCAGACCTGCTAAGTTTTTCCAGCAACTTCATCAGGGATAATTAGTTTTCTGTTCTGTTACTTCAGGCCTAAACGTTAGCCCAGGAATGGGAGAACTTCTCTGCGCTTCTTCGATTATTGCTGTGGGATCCTCACATGCACCTAGACAGCAGACCCCTTGGTTTAATGTCTTTCTGTATGAAGGCAGCACTGACTTCCTGAACACTGCATTGAAATCCCAGCTCAGACCTCTGGAGTGGCGCTCGAACCCACAATTCCCTGAGTCAGAGGCCAAATACTGACCATGTGGGCCAAAACGGACATGGTGTATACAACTGTTTAGATGTTGGGAGCATTCTCTATTCTTCCACGGGTAAGGCCAGCATTTATACTGTCTCCTTGGACTGAGGGGGGCTTACTGTGCAATGATGTAGCTGTGGAGTTACGTACAGGTCAGACTAGATTGACGGGCAGATTTCCTTCGCTAAAAGCAGGCAGAGTCGATTTTGGGCTGGTCTAGTACCTGGCAGCATTGTTGGTATCTGCATTGGTGAGGTCCAGGGAGGACCCATAGAGATGAGGGCATTGGAGGAGGACAGATGGCACAAACCGTGCTGACTTTTATCCCAGGGGCAGCAGTGCGGTGAAGGGGACTCATGGTCACCAGGCCCAAGGCCAGTGATGGAGCACTTAAAATGGAGGACCGTAAGTAGGACATTTTCTTAACTTCTTCATTTCTTTCTGCCTTTGTATTCTATAGTTTGGTTTATTTTTCTGTGTTTTAAGATGGTGCCGGAAAGTGGCGACACTGTACAGCATTTTTCACTGTACACATGACAATAAATAAATCAAAGATAACATTAGCCCATTGATGAACCAGATGGACTTTTACATGATTCCACAGTTCGTCATTACTGAGACGAGCTTTGTATTTCAGTTTTTATTATTGATTTTAGATTGCACCAGTATCTATGGTGGGATTTGAACCCAGGTCTCTGGGATATTACATTGGACTTCTGAATGACTGGTCAAATGACATTACAGTCAGTTCTTCTATAACGCGATGGTTGCACTCTTGTGCAACCCTGCAATATAGAAAAATCACACTTTAGAAACAGCGCTTAAAGTGTTGGCGATGTAATAGTGTTACAGCCAACGCATGTTTTAGAAATAGCGTCTGCAATTCGTCAATCATGTTACAGTGAATTCACGTTGATGAAACAATAATCCCCCAACAATATCTGCAAATTAAAAAGGCAATGAGGATTCTGCATATTGTTCATGAGGCACTTAACCATAACAGCAAGGGCATTTATAAAGGATATTGATTAGGCTACAGTTTAAAATGTGTACCATTCTAGACATTTCATTGCAGGAGGACTATCCGAACTGATGCTAAAGGACAGTGGATGATTCATTTGAGCAAGACCTTTTTTCCAAAAGTCCTCCAAAAAGTCTGGGAGAAAATCCAATAAAGTGATAAAAGGTTTTTTTTAAGACAGAATAAAATGTGGAAATATCATCAAGAGAGTCAAGAGAGCAGAGGAGCAGTTGGGGGCAAATGCTTTCATAGAGAGGATCATTAGAATTTGGAGTGTGTTGTTGCTGACACTATTACATCATTTAAATGATAACTGGAAATGCAAACATTTAACATTTCCCATCGGGAAGAGTATAGAACAACTGCATCAAGACCCTTCAACACTCACATTAGTGCTACCCCCTCCCTGCACAGTGTAGTCACGCACAAAATAAATCTGAATTCATAGCAAGTACTTTTTGAATAGAATACCAAAACCAGAACTGGAACTTTTGATATGAATTATGAAGCCTTTCCTTCCAAACATTATTGCGGAATTATGATTTAGTTTAATGGACTGCAAAGAGATTTCTACATCATGAGGATTAAAGAATGACTGAAATTCCTGCTTTTATCTTTGGTAATGGACCATGATTCAGCACTTTGTTCACTACAGAGGTCTTCAGAACATAATTTGGAACAAGTTGGAGGACAAAAGTAATGAGATCCATGAAATCAATAATAAACACTAAAAGGAGTAATATTACTGCACTAGAAATCTTGGCTCTATCAAGTTAAATATGATAATTTTCTCTAGAGATGATTTACTGAACTAATCCAGAGATGCTGATAACACAAGTATAAATCCCACCCCAGCAGTCTGAGCATTTAAAAAGCTGCTATCAGTTAAAGGTAGGGGGGAGGGGTGGTGCATCAGACTGTCAAAATACTAGAAAATTTAATGTTCACTTTTAGGATGGAGGCATCACTG
The DNA here is from genome assembly GCF_037043375.1 of Chiloscyllium plagiosum. Taxonomy (NCBI): domain Eukaryota; kingdom Metazoa; phylum Chordata; class Chondrichthyes; order Orectolobiformes; family Hemiscylliidae; genus Chiloscyllium; species Chiloscyllium plagiosum. The sequence continues at coordinate 56,425,216 of NW_028270161.1, forward strand.
GCCGATCCATGATTTATTGCTCATTCTCATTTGCACTGGAAATGGTGGTGAGCTGCCTTCTTGAACTGCTGCAGTCCAATGTGATGTGGGTTGACCCACAATGACCTTAGGTGGGGAATTCCGGGATTTTGACTCCACGACAGTGAAGGACCTGCGATATATTTCCAAGACCAGATGGTGAGTGGGGAGGGGAACGTGCAGGGGGTGTTGCTCCCATGTATCTGCTGTTCTCGTCCTTCTAGATGGAAGTGGTCATGGGCTTGGAAGGTGCTATCTAAGGAGGCTTGGTGAGTGACTAGTGTACTAATGTCCTTCAGGAAAGGAAAACTTAATCGATCTGCATTACATGCAAAGGGGGTGGCACGGTGGCTCAGTGGTCAGCACTGCTGCCTCATGGTGCCAGGGATCTGGGTTCGATTCCAGCCTCGGGTGAATATCTGTGTGGAGTTTGCACATTCTCCCAGAGTCTGCGTGGGTTTCCTCTGGGTCCTCCAATCTCCTCCTACAATCCAAAGATCTGCCGGTTAGGTGAATTGGCCATGCTAAATTGCCCGTAGTATTCAAGGATGTGTAGGTTAGGTGTGTTAGTCAGGGGTAAATGTAGGATAATAGGGGAGGAGAATGGATCTGGGTGGGTTACTCTTCAGAGGGTCAGTGTGGACTTGTTAGGCTGAAGGGCCTGTTTCCACACTAAGGATTCTATGAGATATCCCACATTAAACTGCCCCCTGAGGTAGCCTGTTGGAATAATCTCAAAAAAGATTTAAATTTGTATCACCTGCAATTAGTATCCTGGCAGTGGAGGTGCTGCAGCCACTGGTTGGAGGGTGTAATTACAGTGGGACAAGTTTATCTGGGCACTTTGTATGAGAACTGTAATCATAGGAATTTTATGTTAAAAATAAATAGGGATACAATTATGTCTGCAAGGTCATTTATCCCACCTGTTTTAACCACATTTCTCAAAGACAATACTTAGTCTGTTGTGTAGGCGTTAATAACCCCACCTGAAATTCTTTCTTAAAAACAAAATTTAGTCATACTTCTCAGATTTAGTCAAACAAAGAACAAAAACAGAATTTGCTGGAGGAGCTCAGCAGTTCAAGCAGCATCTGTAGAGAGAGAAGGGTCACTGGACTCGAAACATCAACTCAGGTTCTTTCTTCACAGATGCTGCTCGACCTGCTGAGTTTCTCCAGCAGCACTTCCTGTTCCTGTCAGACTTGGCGATGGGTGAGTTACTTGCACCCTGCAATGTGCAAACAAACCTACCTGGAATTTTGGTAATGTTTCAGCCAATCTGCTTCTAAATGCTGTGTTGGGTGGGGGTGGGGGTGGGGGGGTGTGCGACTAAGAATTGAGTGGAGAATAAGATAAACCATAAACAGTCAGCCCTGTCTCGAGACCAATCAGGAAAACGAGCTGGAACCGTATTGTAATGAGCTGTTGGAATCATTGTGCACCTATCCACTGGCAATGTGGGCAAAGCCAGTGTGATTTGGGTGGAGTAAGGATGAGGCACTGAAACCAAGTAGTGCTGGAAATCACAGTGGAACAGGCAGCATCCGAGGAGAAAAAGCAAGCTAAAGTTTCAAATCCTGGTGACTTTTAATCAGAGCTCATGTGACAGAGAGGGGAGTAGCTTCATACATTAGTGGGGGGGGGTGGAGTTCCGAGGGAGAAAGGGTGCTGATCATGCACATTAAATGATTGGAATGTGGGATCGGCAGAACAATGGTCTGTCTAACTGCCGGACTGGAAAGAAGACTATCCCACTGGAGTTTCGGGGGGGGGGGGGGGGGGGATGGTGACAACAAGTAAAGCCAAAAGGAAGGGAAGGAGTGGGAATAAGTTCACAATCTGAAGGTGTTGAAGTCAATGTTAAGTTCGGAAGTTGGAAAGTGCTTCGTCTGAAGATGAGGTGTTGTTCCTCCAGTTTGCGCCGTGATTCACTGCAGCATGCCAAGAGTGAGTTACTTCTGTTGATTAGCATCGTTGCTTCTGGCTGGTTAATGCACCCCATCCTATACCTGTAACCATTCGGAGATTTCCCTAGAGGAACCAGCGGTCTGCTGTTGCAACAACATAAACAAACATACCTTGGGCAAGGGTGGGAACTGGCAATAACAAATCCAGCCCATTTGATACTGCCTTCATTATTCATTAGGAGCAGAGGAAGGCGAGGTACAAATTCACAATCACCTAGTTTGTGCCAATATCAAAGCTGCATTGAAGCCCAGATGCTTTCGCTCCCCACGAGAAGGTGCACCTTGTCATTTAAAATGGAACTTGAGTTTCTGCAAAGCGGACTTAATATTTCAAAAAGATTTACAAGGATGTTCTCAGGGTTGGAGATTTGAGCTATAGGGAGCAGCTTAACAGGCTGGGGCTATTTTCCCTGGAGCGTCGGAGGCTGAGAGGTGACCTTATAGAGGTTTAAAAACTCATGAGGACATTGGATAGAGTGAATAGCCAAAGTCTTTTCCTTGAAGGGGGAGTCTAAAACTAGAGGGCATAGGTTTAAGGTGAGAGGGAAGAGATTTAAAAAGGGACCGCAGGGGCAGCTTTTTCCACACAGAGGGTGGTGCGTGAATGGAATGAGCTGCCAGAGGAAGTGGTGGAGGCTGGTACAATTGCAACATTTAAAAGGCATCTGGATGGGTATATGAATAGGAAAGTTTTGAGGGATATGGGCCAAGATGATTTTAGGATATCTGGTCGGCATGGACAAGTTGGACTGAAGGGTCTGTTTCTGCGCTGTACATCTTTATGACTATGTGAAGACATGCATTGTACTTTGCAGTTTTCCAGAGACAAGCCTAAAGCCCATTTGAATCACCCCACCCAGGAGCAGATAAGCAAAAGGACATAATGAACAAGGTTATGCAGTTAAAGGCTTCCTTCCAGTTTACAATGAAGCCCTTGCATGGCTTCATTTCATCCTTCGCACGCCAAATAAACAGGAACCTGTACGCTGGGGTACTACCAAAGCTGTGCTTTAAGGTTTAATGTACAGTGGGTGGAAGTTTATGATGTGAGATCACTTTGGGCAATCTCATGCCAAGCACCAAAAAGGGCTCTCCACTCTCTCTGGTCTGGTACAGCTGGCAGCTGAGAAACCTACAGGAGTTACAATGGGATCGATGAGTGGCCAAAATCCTAAATGAGATTTTGCATCCGTTACAAGACTAATTTCACTGCATGTCATCAACACTGATTAGTTAATTCCACTGGTTCCCTATTGTGCAGATGATGAATTACATCCTTTAAAGTATCAGAATCAATGGATACTAAAACCAAAACCCACACAAGATTAGATTAGATTCGATTCCCTACAGTGTGGAAACAGGCCCTTCGGCCCAACAAGTCCACACCGACCCTCTGAACAGTAACCCACCCAGACTCATTCCCCTACCCAATACTTACCCCTGACTAATGCACCTAACCTGCACATCTTTGGATTGTGGGAGGAAACCAGAGGAAACCCACGCAGACACGGGGAGAATGTGCAAACTCCACACAGACAGTCAGCTGAGGCTGGAATCGAACCTGGATCCCTGGCGCTGACAGGCAGCAGTGCTAACCACTGAGCCACCGTGTCACCCTCAAGGAGATTAATGAAAACTAAATGCACATTTATTTCATTTTTACATCAACTGCATACCAAAGGTAATGGAGTTCTTCAGACTGTGTCCCTTCATGAGGAATCATAAAATTGAAATGGAAATTAATTTCAGGATTTTACACTGTCCCTTTATTTGAACAAATGGGAATGGAAAATTGTTAAGCAGTGGTACAGTAGTCTTAACACCAGAGGAACAAAAGGCAGGTCACTTACCCTGGTCCAACATTCAATAAGAGGATGCCCGATTTGTATGTCAACTCAAATTCCCCAAAGTGGTTACACAACTCTCAATAACCTTAGCCAAAAAAAAACACACCTACCCATCTCTCACAAAATTTTCAACACACTACTGGCCTCAGCAAACTTTTAGTGAGAAGAAACTCCAATTTTCCATGATCTGATTTAGCATCTTTCAGCATCTCAAGACTCCCCTCTTCACTTCAGAGCTGACGATGCATTTTTGAAGTCATGGTTGTAACAGGAGAGACACAACAGCCAATTTACACACAGGAACCTCCAGTGACAGCAACATGATAATAACCAGAGAGTCTACTTTGGTGATTTTGACTGAGGGATAAATATTGGTTAACGGAAAACCCTCCTGCCCAAGGGGTATTGATGCCCACAAGTGTCTGATACCCCTCTGAGTGGATTTCTTTTTCATTCATGGTCAGGCCAGCATTTATTGTCCATTCCTAATTGCCCAGAGGGCAGTTAAGAGTCAACCACATTGCTGTGGGTCTGGAGTCACTAGAGAGCAGATCAAATTCCCTTCCCTGGAGAGCATCAGTGAACCAGATGGGGTTTTTCCAACAATCGACAATTCATGGTCATCATTAGATTCTTAATTCCAAATTTTTAACGAATCCGACTTCCACCAGCTGCCGCGGCAGGATTCGAGCCCGGAATATTAGCTGGGTTTCTGGATAAACAGTGCAGTGATCATACCACTAGGCCATTGCCTCGCCTGGATGGCACATCTGACAGTGCAGCACTACCAGAGACCTGCTCTGGAGCATTTACCTGGATTATGGTTTCAAATCCACAACTTTTGTGTTTGGAGGCGAGAGTTCTGACGCAGAGCCACAGGTGGCAGCTGCAACAATAAAGCAAGTAGAACTCAACTGTGGTTCACTTACCACAGATAAAACAAGTGGTCTTCAGGATCTCCTCTTTCTTCTGCTTCTCACTCCTCAAGTCAGCAAACGTGTCGATGATGACACCAAAGATCAGGTTCAAGACGATGATGATGACGACGAAGAAAAACAGGAGATCATAGATGACACGTGCGACAAACAACGGCTCCTGAAATTGGAAGAGTTTCCCTGAGTCAGCCAGCTTTTGTCAGCATGTTCGAGTCAGCCACAGCATTTCACAGCTAACAAGGTGCAAGGGTATTGTTTCGTTCCTGAGGACCCTTGAACAAAAGTCCAACTGTTCCCCACACATTGCACCCTCCTCCACCTGTGGTTGGGTTTTACATTGAACAGCTATTTCTGTGGCTCCACTCACCACCTCCAGATGAATGAGTTGCTATGGGAACCTGTCTGGGTCCTCGTTGGGCCTGACTTTTTAAATGTGCTATGCAGAGAATTCCCTTTCTCCAGATCTGCTCAGGTCTCTTGTGCAACCTTAATAGACTTCCTCCTGGCCCAATTCTACAGGGATCACATCCTCGGTTTCTCTGTCTCCGCTGCATCTGACAACACCACCTTCCCTTTTCCTCGATTGATGATTCACCCTCCACATGGTTGTCAGAGTCCTAGGCCTTGATGATTCAATCTCTCTCCCAATAACATGTTTGCCATGGTTCTCGCTTTCCAACCACCATTCAATGGAGCCAGAACAATGTCAGCCCCCAAACACATCACCATTTCCTCCCAGATCCTTCTCGGTGATAGGAAGGGGCCATTCCCTCTGCGATACTCTTCAATCAACCCCAATGCCTCCTTCCCATTTCCACAGCCCCTTCCCCTGTGAGCAGAAAAGGTGCAATGCCCCTCTTTTCACTTCTTTTCTCCTCACCATCCGAAGACTCAAATAGTCCTTTCTATGTGAAACCACAATTTCCTTCCCTTTCCATGAAGGGCACCATGTTCCTTGCACACAATGTGGTCTCCTCCAAGGAGGAAGACTAAAGGTAGACTAGGTAGCCACAGTGTGGATCACCTTCACTAAGTCTGCAAAAGTGTGACCCCGGGCCTCCTGTTGTCTGTCGCTTTATTCCTCCACCACAATCCGACACTGATCTCTCTGTCCTCGGCCTACAGCAGTAACACAGCGAAGCTTATATACAGCATGCTCGGGACAGCACCTCATCTCATAACTGGGCATACAACAGCCATCCTGACTCAACACTAAGCTTCACAATTTCAGATTCTAATCTCGGCCCTCATTTTTCAGGCAACCAACTGTTGGAACGAATTCTATTTTCACAATTACCATTCTTCAAGCCCATCTTGTAATCGCTGAGAGGTACGTGTGGTCATTGGAATCAGGCCAGCCAAGTGAATGTCATAGAATAGACGTTCCCTGATTGGGGCTGTTAACCTGGTCTAATCAGGGCACCCTGGCTGACTGATATAAACAGCAGTGTGAGAGATGCCAACGTAATTCTGAATGAGGCAATACTGTGGACTGTTCACATGCACATAAAGGGTGAATTGGTAACAGGATACTGGACTCTGTCGAGTTATTTCAAATACCTAATCATGGGGTTAGTAAACTCAGCCATCAGTGTTTGTAAGGTTGCTCTGATATCTCATGATAGTTCTGGACAATTGTTATAAAACTGAAAGGCACCATTGCTCCAGAGAAGGTTCACATAGTTGATTCTGGGTATAGAAGACAGTCTCCCTAGGAGAGGTTGAGTAAGTTGGGCCTGTACTCATCGGAGTTGAGAAGAATGAGAGGTGACCTTATTGAAACGTAGGATGTTTAGGGGGTTTTAAGAGGGTAGATGTGGAAAAGGTGCTTCCCCTTGTGGGAGGGTCCGTGCCAAGTGGGTATTATCTTAGAATAATGGGTCGCCAATTTAAGACAGAGAAGAGGACGAGTTTCATCAAGGGAGGTCATGCTTGACAAATGTGTTAGAACTCTCGTGAGGAAGTAATGAGCAAGTTAGACAAAAGGGAACCGGTGGACGTGATCTATTTGGATTTCCAGAAGGCCTTTGACAAAATGCCACACAGGGGGCTGCTAAATACCAGCCCCTGGTACAAAATGGGGGAAAGCTTTGGAAATTTGAAGCACAAAGGGACTTAGGAGCCCTCATTGAGGATTTTCTTAAGGTGGACATGCAAGTTCAGTTGGCCCTCAGAAAGGCAAATGCAATGTTGGTATTTTAGCCCTCTTGAGATGAATACAAGAGCACAGAGGCTATAGAAGGCTCTGGTTAGACCGCATTTGGAATATCGTGAGCAGTTTTGGACCCCGTATCTAAGGAGGGTTGTGTTTGCAATGGAGGTTGTCCAGAGGAAGTTTACAAGAACGATCCCGGGGAGGAAGGAGTTGTCACATGAGGAGCAGTTGAGGACTGAGGGTCTATACTCGATGGAGTTTAGAAAAATGAGGGAGGATCTAAATGAAACATGCAGAATACTGAGAGGCATGGATAGACTGGAATGGAAAAGAATTTTTCACAAATAGGGGAGTCTAAGACCCAAGGGCTCAGCCTCAGGGTGAAGGCACTATCTTTCGAGCTCAGATGAGATAGAACTTCGTCAGCCAGAGGGTAGTGAATTTGTGGAATTCATTGCTGCAGAAGGTTGTGGAGGCCAAATCATTGACTGTATATAAGACAGAGACAGGTAGGTTCTTGATTATAAGGGGACCAAGGGTTACTGGGTGAAGGCAGGACAATAGGGTTCTCAAAACACACAGAATCTTGTCTGTTCTCAATGGACATATCTGAACTTTAACACTCAAAAACATCATTCTTTTATTAAAATCAGAAAGGGACCTGATTATTAACTGCTGCTACCTATCAAGAAATCTCTTATTCTATTAACTCTCTCAACCTGACTGATCCCATTTCACTTAAAGGCTGCCTCTAGGTTTTAATTCACTTTTATCCCATGGGGAAAATAACTCTATTTTCCTCCACTAAATACGACACACACACAGCAACGTAGCAAGCGCGCACACAGCCATACACAAACACACACACGCACACAGCAATGTTGCAAACACCTACATGCATCATACAAGAGTACATTTACATGCATCACACATATATACATCCATGCTAGACCCAATGCACCAGATGTACATGTGCCTCTGTGCACATGCAAACACACAGACATCATGCTATGCACTAGTGTACTACACACATGTAAAAGACATCACACACATACAATGCACACACATGCGCAGACGCATACACATGGCACATATTGTGTAAGACGTTTGCAAGTTGCAAAAGATACTTGCGTTCTTTGACGGTTTTCTCAGGACATCACCGACTCCACCCCCATTTCTCAACCCCTGGTTTAATACTGTAATGATGCACATGAGCAGAGTGTCACAAGTCTGTTCAGAACTTGTGTCATCCTCTTGGCCTCCTGCTGGAAAACAAAGAACATTTCTTCACTTGTAACAATTTTATACTATTTACCAAATGAAACGTTGCAACTATTGGGCACCAACCCAGGGAAAATCCAACAATGTGGTTTAAAATACATCTTATTGTCCTTTGTTGTAAATCCTCTGATATTGATCAGTGCAGTCAAGATTCCAATGAGGTGCATGTATTCAGGATATCCCATGATGCTTCACAAACAATTTACACACAGTAAGACCTGAGAACAGAAATGCATGGAGGTGTCTGGGCAGGAAAGATTGTTAGTCAGGGCACTGTGAATATTCTCTGATCTTGAAAGGGTGACAAGAAATTTGTGTTTTTACTATCATGTCCCATCTAAACAGGTAGATGGGTTCTTGGTTTAATATCTGACCCGATATGTAACACCTTCCCAGTTGGAGCTGTATGACTAGCATTCCAGCTCATAATCTCACCAGAGGCTTGAACCCACAACTCTCAGACCCAGAGGCAAATGATAAATACCAGAGGTTGGTCAAAGATCAGAAACTTTTCCAGTCAGAGCTTCCTTCCAGCTGTCACAGCCCTAAAACTCCAAAACCATTGATTATTTGCCCTCTCGTAAACACACCCAGTTCTCATCCAATTACACCTTAATTAACATGTAACCATCAGCTCTTCCCTTATTCTCTTTGGTCATGGGTCGCCCTGCCAGAACCTACTATGTGACGACAGCAAGAGAGTTCGCAGCATGACAAGTGTGAACTTCATCAGGATTTGAGTGTTCTGGGACTATCTATTTAATTTGGGACGAGTAAAACAGGTGAAATGAACTCAGAATCATAGAATCCCTACATTTGGCCCATCATGTCCACACTAACCCTCCGAAGAGAATCCCACCCACACCCACTTTCCCACCTTATCCTTATATTTCTCATGACCAACTCACCTAAGCCTGCACATCCCTGGACACTATGGGCAATTCAGCATGGCCAATCCACCCTGACCTACACATCTTTGGAATGCGAGAGGAAACCTACGCAGGCACAGGGAGAATGTGCAAACCCGACATAGACAGTCACCCGAGGCAGGAAGTGAACCCAGGGCGACTGGCACTGAGGAAGCAGTGCTAACCACTGAGCCACGGTGCTCTCTGTTCTGAGTTCTGCCCAGCAACAGGCTTTGGGAGCTCAATTGTTAACAATGAAGATGGGCCCAGGTTGGTTCACTGGAAAGAAGATGCCAGATGTTCACATCCATAAGCAATAGTCAGGGAGCGCTGACTGTGGGTAGATTATGGTCTCCACCAGCTTTCGAACAGGTTGTAAACCACTGACACAACGGTCCATGACTGACACTGCTGGACACTAACCATGACATCAAATGCAAAAACACAGAGCTAACACAGAGCTGTACAATTGACTGGGTTACTGTTCGAATAGTTTATCCAGTGCTGGGTGCCTCACGTCAGGATGAAAAGGCTGAGAAGAGATTCAAGTGATTGATACCAGGGCTGAGGTGTGACAAGGAAAACAGAGCATCTTTCACGATAAAGTTATTTGGAAACATGATGTCAAAATAACAAAAGCTTTCAATGAGTTAAGAAAAAAAAAATTCTGAAGGGTGCATTTGTAATTGAAAAACAGTACATTAAAAAGCTCAGAGTAAATGGGTAAAGTGAGAGTAACTGCTTTTATACAGAAATTGTAGAGTACCACACTCTGTCAAAGCATTTACAAAAACTAAAGAATACATTTTTAAAGAATTATGAGCATTGGGAACGGTATTCACGTCAGAGGGTTAGAATGGGCACTATAGGCTGAATGGTCTCACCTAGTGTAACATCTCCAGGGTTGAAGAAGAATGACTCAGTGGGACTGAGACCAAAAATTCTGTTTCCTGGACGGAAGCCTCAATGTTTGTAGTTACTGACTAAAATAAATCCTTTAACTTTATTTAAAAAAACAAACCAGAGCATCTCAAATCTACAGAAAGCACTGTGGTAATCCAGTAATCATAATACACAGACAGGTGGGGATTCACTATAGCTCATCACAGTCCATGTCCTGCAAGGTTCACAGCACAGAATCAGATAAGTTAATTGTTGTTTTAAGTCTGTCCAAGAGAAAGGCTGCAGTAGTGAGTATAGTGGATTCTTTCTTGATTATATGTTTTTTGGAGATAAGAGCTAAGAGCAGCAAGGAGGGGACATGAAAGGTCCTTAGTCGGTAGGATTAGGGAAAACCCTAAGGCTTTCTATAGGTATGTTAGGAATAAAAGAATGACTAGGGTAGGAATAGGTCCAGTCAAGGATAGTAGTGGGAAGTTGCGTATGGAGGCGGAAGAGATTGGGGAGACACTGAATGAATACTTTTCTTCAGTATTTACTCAGGAACAGGGCATTGTCGTCGATGTGAATACTGAGTCACAAATAAGTAGAATGGATGGCTTTGAGGTATGTAGAGAAGAGGTGTTGGAAATCCTGGAAAAGGTGAAAATAGATAAGTCCCCTGGGCCTGATGGCATTTATCCTAGGATTCTCTGGGAAGCAAGGGAGGAGATTGCAGAGCCATTGGCCTTGATTTTTATGTCCTCTTTGTCTACTGGAGTAGTGCCAGAAGACTGGAGGATAGCAAATGTGGTTCCCTTGTTCAAGAAGGGGAGTAGGGATAACCCTAGTAACTATAGGCCGGTGAGTCTCACTTCTGTTGTGGGCAAAGTCTTAGAGAGAATTGTAAGGGATAGGATTTATGCACATCTGGATAGGAATAATGTGATCAAGGATAGTCAGCATGGTTTTGTGAAGGGCAGGTCGTGCCTCACAAACCTTATTGAATTCTTTGAAAAGGTGACGAAGGAGGTTGATGAGGGGAAAGCGGTAGATGTGGTATATATGGATTTTAGTAAGGCGTTTGATAAGGTTCCCCATGGTAGGCTACTGCAGAAAATACGGAGATATGGCATTGAGGGTGAGTTGGAGGTTTGGATTAGGAATTGGCTGGATGGAAGAAGACAGAGGGTAGTAGTTGATGGCAAAGTTTCTTCATGGAGTGCCGTCACTAGCGGTGTTCCGCAAGGATCTGTTTTGGGACCATTGCTGTTTGTCATTTTTATAAATGACCTGGAAGAGGGGTTAGAAGGTTGGGTGAGCAAGTTTGCGGATGATACGAAAGTCGGAGGAGTTGTTGACAGTGAGGAAGGATGTGGCAGGTTACAGCAGGACATAGAGAAGCTGCAGAGCTGGGCAGAAAGGTGGCAAATGGAATTCAATGTAGCTAAGTGTGAGGTGATTCACTTTGGGAAGAATAACAAAAAGATGGGGTACTGGGCTAATGGTCGGATACTTGGTAGTGTGGATGAGCAGAGGGATCTTGGTGTCCATGTACACAGATCTCTGAAAGTTGCCACCCAGGTAAATAGTGCGGTGAGGAAGGCATATGGCGTACTGGCTTTTATTGGTAGAGGAATTGAGTTCCGGAGTCCTGAGGTCATGATGCAGTTGTATAAGACTCTGGTGCGGCCGCATCTAGAATATTGTGTGCAGTTTTGGTCGCCATACTATAGGAAGGATGTGGAGGCACTGGAACGGGTGCAGAGGAGGTTTACCAGGATGTTGCCTGGTATGGAAGGAAGATCGTATGAGGAAAGACTGAGACACTTGGGGCTGTTTTCATTAGAGAAAAGAAGGTTTAGGGGTGACTTGATTGAGGTGTACAAGATGATTAGGGGGTTAGATAGGGTTGACAGTGTGAACCTTTTCCCGCGTATGGAGTCGGGTATTACAAGGGGGCATAGCTTTAAATTAAGGGGGGGTAGATATAGGACTGAAGTTAGGGGTAGGTTCTTCACTCAGCAAGTCGTAAGTTCATGGAATGCCCTGCCAGTAGCAGTGGTGGACTCTCCCTCTTTATGGGCATTTAAGCGGGCATTGGATAGGTATATGGAGGATAGTGGGTTAGTATAGGTTAGGTGGGCTTGGATCGGCGCAACATCGAGGGCCAAAGGGCCTGTACTGCGCTGTATTCTTCTATGTTCTAGGTCTCTTGATTAAACTTAAATTATAAGCCATAGCTATTAATTTAACCTGGGGCAGTGTTTGTACAGGAATCAGACAGTGTTATTTTCTGGGTCTGTAGATTGTGAAGGAGCGAAAAATGGGTTAACTCCAGGAAGGGAGAGAGAGGTCGGCACCTAGGGCAGGAGTCTTTTGTGGATATCCCCATTTCAAACATTTATGCTGTTTTGGAAAATGTAGGGGGTGATGGATTCTCAGGGGAACATAGCACGAACAGCCAAGTTTCTGGTATTGAGACTGGCTCTAATGCAACAAGGGGTACGTCGGCTTCCAAGAGATCAATAGTGTTAGGGGATTCTGTAGTCCGATGTACAGACAGATGTTTCTGTGGCCAGCAGAGAAAAAGCAGAATGGTGTGTTGTTTCCCTGGTGCCAGGATCAAGGATGTCTCAGAGAGGGTGCAGAATGTTCTCACGGGGGAGAGGGGCCAGCAGGAGGTCATTGTCCACATTGGAACCAATGATATAGGAAGGGAAAAGGTTGAGACTCTGAAGGGAGATTACAGAGAGTTAGGCAGAAATTTAAAAAGGAGGTCCTCAAGGGTAGTAATATCTGGATTACTCCCAGTGCTATGAGCTAGTGAGGGCAGGAATAGGAGGATAGAGCAGATGAATGCATGGCTGAGGAGCTGGTGGATGGGAGAAGGACTCACATGTTTGGATCATTGGAATCTCTTTTGGGGTAGAAGTGACCTGTACAAGAAGGACAGATTGCACCTAAATTGGAAGGGGTCTAATATACTGGCAGGGGAATTTGCTAGAACTGCTTGGGAGGATTTAAATTAGTTGGGGGGGGGGGGGGGGAACCCAGGGAGATAGTGAGGAAAGAGATCGATCTGGAACGGGTACAGCTGAAAACAGAAGTGAGTCAAATAGTCAGGGCAGGCAGGGACAAGGTAGGACTAATAAATTAAACTGCATTTATTTCAATGCAAGGGGCCTAACAGGGAAGGCAGATGAACTCAGGGCATGGTTAGGAACATGGGACTGGGATATCATAGCAATTACAGAAACATGGCTCAGGGATGGGCGGGACTGGCAGCTTAATGTTCCAGGATACAAATGCTATAGGAAGGACAGAAAGGGAGGCAAGAGAGGAGGGGGAGTGGCATTTTTGATAAGGGATGGCACTACATCTGTGCTGAGGGAGGACATTCCCAGAAATACATCCAGGGAAGTTATTTGGGTGGAACTGAGAAATAAGAAAGGGATGATCACCTTATTGGGATTGTATTATAGACCCCCTAATAGTCAGAGGGAAATTGAGAAACAAACTTGTAAGGAGATCTCAGCTATCTGTAAGAATAATTGGGTGGTTATGGTAGGGGATTTTAACTTTCCAAACATCGACTGGGACTGCCATTGTGTTAAAGGTTTAGACGGAGAGGAATTTCTTAAGTGCGTACAAGACAATTTTCTGATTCAGTATGTGGATGTACCTACTAGAGAAGGTGTAAAACATGACCGACTCTTGGGAAATAAGGCAGAGCAGGTGACTGAGGTGTCAGTGGGGGAGCACTTTGGGGCCAGCAACCATAATTCTATTCGTTTTAAAATAGTGATGGAAAAGGATAGACCAGATCTAAAAGTTGAAGTTCTAAATTGGAGAAAGGCCAATTTTAACGGTATTAGGCAAGAACCTTTGAAAGCTGATTGGAGGCAGATGTTTGCAGGTAAAGGGACAGCTGGAAAATGGGAAGCCTTCAGAAATGAGATAACAAGAATCCAGAGAAAGTATATTCCTGTCAGGGTGAAAGGGAAGGCTGGTAGCTATAGGGAATGCAGGATGACTAAAAAAATTGAGAGTTTGGTTAAGAAAAAGAGGAAGCATATGTAAGGTATAGACAGGATAGATCGAGTGAATCCTTAGAAGAATATAAAGGAAGTAGGAGTATACTTAAGAGGGAAATCGGGAAGGCAAAAAGGGGACATGAGATAGCTTTGGCAAATAGAATTAAGGAGAATCCAAAAGGGTTTTGATAAATATATTAAGGACAAAAGGGTAACTAGGGAGAGAATAGGGCCCCTCAAAGATCAGCAAGGCGGCCTTTGTGTGGAGCAAAAGAAAATGGGGGAGATACTAAGTGAATATTTTGCATCAATATGTACTGTGGAAAAGGATATGGAAGATATAGACTGTCGAGAAATAGATGGTGACATCTTGCAAAACGTCCAGATTACAGAGGAGGAAGTGCTGGATGTCTTGAAATGGTTAAAAGTGGATAAATCCCCAGGACCTTATCAGGTGTACCCAAGAACTCTGTGGGAAGCTAGAGAAGTGATTGCTGGGCTGCTTGCTGAGATATTTGTATCATCGATAGTCGCTGGTGAGGTGCAGGAATACTGGAGGTTGGCAAACATGGTGCCACTGTTTAAGAAGGGTGGTAAAGACAAGCCAGGAACTATAGACCAGTGAGCCTGACCTCGGTGGTGGGAAAGTTGTTGGAGGAAATCTTGAGGGACAGGATATACATGTATTTGGAAAGGCAAGGGCTGATTAGGGATAGTCAACATGGCTTTGTGCGTGGGAAATCATGTCTCACAAACTTGATTGAGTTTTTTGAAGAAATAACAGATGAGGGCAGAGCAGTAGATGTGATCTATATTGACTTCAGTAAGGCATTCGACAAGGTTCCCCATGGGAGACTGATTAGCAAGGTTAGATCTCATGGAATACAGGGAGAACTAGCCATTTGGATCCAGAACTGGCTCAAAGGGTGGTGGTGGAGGGTTGTTTTTCAGACTGGAGGCCTGTGACCAGTGGAGTGCCACAAGGATCGGTGCTGGGTCCTCTACCTTTTGTCATTTACATAAATGATTTGGATGCGAGCATAAGCGGTATAGGTAGTAAGTTTACAGATGACACCAAAATTGGAGGTGTAGTGGACAGCGAAGAGGGTTACCTCAGATTACAACAGGATCTGGACCAGATGGACCAATGGGCTGAGAAGTGGCAGATGGAGTTTAATTCAGATAAATGTGAGGTGCTGCATTTTTAGAAGGCAAATCTTAGCAGGACTTATACACTTAATGGTAAGGTCCTGGGGAGTGTTGCTGAACAAAGTGCAGGTTCATAGCTCCTTGAAAGTGGAGTCGCAGGTAGATAGGATAGTGAAGAAGGCGTTTGGTATGCTTTCCTTTATTGGTCAGAGTATTGAGTACAGGCGTTGGGAGGTCATGTTGCGGCTGTACAGGACATTGGTTAGGCCACTGTTGGAATATTGCGTGCAATTCTGGTCTCCTTCCTATTGGAAAGATGTTGCGAAACTTGAAAGGGTTCAGAAAAGATTTACAAGGATGTTGGCAGGGTTGGAGAATCTGAGCTACAGGGAGAGGCTGAACAGGCTGGGGCTGTTTTCCCTGGAGTGTCAGAGGCTGAGGGGTGACCTTATAGAGGTTTACAAAATTATGAGGGGAATGGATAGGATAAATAGGCAAAGTCTTTTCCCTGGGGTAGGGGAGTTCAGAACTAGAGGGCATAGGTTTAGGGTGAGGGGGGAAAAGATATAAAACAGACCTAGGGGGCAACGTTTTCACGCAGAGGGTGGTACTTATATGGAATGAGCTACCAGAGGATGTGGTGGAGGCTGGTACAATTGCAACATTTAAGAGGCATTTGGATGGGTATATGAATAGGAAGGTTTTGGAGGTATATGGGCCGGGTGCTGGCAGGTGGGACTAGATTGGGTTGGGATATCTGGTCGGCATGGATGGGTTGGACTGAAGGGTCTGTTTCCATGCTGCACATCTCTATGACTCTATGAGTTCATCCCCTTCTCCCAGTTCCTTCACCCACGCTGCATCGGTTCGGATGACGCCACCTTCGAAAACAGCGCTGCTAACATGGCTTTCTTCTTCCGTGACCGTGATTTCCCACCCTCTGTGGTTGACAGGGCCCTTAACCGCATCTGACCTATCACCCATGCTTTCACCCTTGCCCCTTCCCATCATGCACAGCAGCATGATTGGGTCTCCCTTCCCCTCACTTTTCATCCCACCAGCCTCCGCATTCAAAGGATCGTTCTCAGCCATTTCCGACAACTCCAACAGAACACCACCACCAAACACATCTTTCCCTTACTCCCCCATCTGCGTTTCGCAGGGGTCGTTCCCTCTGGGACATCCTCGTCCATTCCACCACCACCAACACTAACCCTGTCTCCACGGCACCTTCCCATGTAACCGCAGAGGATGTAACACCTACCCCCTTCCCCTCCTCCCTGCTCACCGTCCAAGTGCCTAAACAGCCTTTCCAACAGAAGCAGCATTTCACCTGCACCTCCTCCAATGGGGCCTACACTACACTGGAGAAACCAAACGCAGACTGGGTGACCGCTTTGTGGAACACCTCCGGTCTGTGCCCAAGCACCACCCTGACCTTCCTGCAACTGGTCATTTTAACACAGTGTCCTGCTCACATGCCCATGTGCCTGTCCTCACCATGCTGCGTGTTCCAGTGAATCACAGGGCAAACTGGAGGAACACCATCTCATCTTCAGACGAGGCACTTTACAGCCTTCTGGGGTTAATATGGAGTTCAACGCCTTCAAACTGTGAACCATTTCTTCCCTTTCTGTTAGCCTGTTACATTCTGTTAACATGTCCTCTCTCCCCTCCTCCCATCCCGGTGGGACTCTATGCTTTACAGTCTGGCAGTTAGATACAGCATTGTTTTGCTGTTCTCACATTCCAATCACTTAATCTGAACTAACAACATTCTTTCTCCAACAGCACCCTACACCCACTAACCCCATACACCCCCACCCCAAACTAGCATAAACGCTGCCCCCTCCACACTTCACTTTGGCTCTGATGAAGAGTCATCTAGATTTGAAATGTTAGCTTGCTCTCTCCCCATGGATGCTGCCTGACCCGCTGTGATCTCCAGCATTTGCTGTTTTCAGTACAGATTCCAGCATCGGCAGCAATTTGCTCCGAGGTGGGGATTTATATATCAGGATTCCCTAGAACTCAGGCACTGAGGTTAATGCAAGAATTTCCTTCCAGCGATGCCCATTTCAATACAATCAACACATCAATGCCCATCAACATCCTGGGAGTGACCACTAGCCAGACACTGAACTGGACTCACCATATAAATACACAATGGCTTCAAAAGCAGGTCAGAGAGTTGGAATTCTGGAATGAGTGACTGACCTCCTAAACTCCCCAGATGCTGTCCACCATCCACAAGGCACAAATTAGGAATGTGGTGGCATACTCCCCACTTGCCAAGATGAGTGCAGCTCCAACAACACTCAAGCAGCTCGACACCATCCAGGACAAAGCAGCCCGCTTGATTGGCACCACATCCACACTTATTCCTTCCACCGCCAATAGTGCATGTACCATTTACAAGAAACTTCATACTAACTTGTGAGTGCTTTGTTCACTGTACCTTCCATACCCATAGCCACTATCATCTAGAAGAACAAAGGCAGCAGGTACAGGGGTCCTGGCCTTCTGAATGTCTGACTTACGAACACTTGTACTTATCAGCAAGATCCCAAATTACTGTTAAGAATACAACATGTGTATTTTCAGGCTGTAGGCTTGCTCGCTCAGCTGGAAGGTTCCAGCGAGCAAACCTACATCCAGAACCTCAATCTGAGCTACAAATCTTCTCATAAATGTGTATTTTCACTCATACTTAAGGACAGATGTTTTAAATTGTATTGTATTGTGCTCCAACTTGAGTACAAATCCACTTACAAATGTACTCAGGAATGGGTTTGTAAGCCAGGGATAGCCTTTACATGAGATCACTACCACCTGAAAGTTCCCCTCCAAGCCACTCACCATACTGAATTGGAAATATATTGCCATTCCTTCACTGTTGTTCGGTCATAATCCTAGAATTCCCTTGCAAAAATTTACCGACAGCACAAGGGCTGCAGTGGCTCATGAAGGCAGCTCACCACCACCTCCTCAAGGAGGGCAACTAGGGACGGGCAAGTGCGTGCTGACCCAGCCAGCGATGCCCACATCCTGAGAACTGTTTTTTTAATTTCAAAGAGACATCGTAAAGATAATTTTCTTCTCGGATAAGATCACATGATTATTTTCCATTTAGCTATAATGAGAGATTGATGACAGACAGGAACAAAAGATTTCACACAGAAAGGAAATCGAACCCACATCTGATGATATCCCATGATGACTGCATCTTTATTTATAAGCTAATTAAATCGACAAGGAAGATTAAGTGTAAGAAGGCATGTGAGACAAGCCTTCTTACACCACATCCCCGTGTGACATGAGGGGTTGTGTGAACAGGACTGAAGAACAACAGACTCACAAGTTAGTTTCTCAAAAGCAGGCTGTACAGATGTAGGAAACATTTGGAAAAGAATAGTTCTTCGGGTGTAATCACCAATGTCCCAAAATTGTAACCATTTTGTAAAGTACTTCTTCTACCTGTCATGAGCTTCTCTCTCTCTCTCTCTCTCTCATTTACAGATCACTGACTCTTAAATCAACCATGAATCATGCAAGTTTATCAATGTTTTAGACGGTTAACTTCAAATAAACATTATTCCGTGGAAAGGTGCAATTTGAAAACGGATTTATCACAAAAATTTTGAATCCTGGCAGTGGGTACCGATGTTAAACTACTTTGACTTTGAAAAAAAAGACAACTACTTACTAGGGTCACATGGTTGAGACCTCCTTAATTAATTAAAAGGAAACTCTTTTTCCAAAATCATTTATAAAATACTCAGATATACAGCATGGAAACAGACCCTTTGGTCCAACTCGTCCCAAATTAATCCAGTCCCATTCACCAGCCAAGAAGTTTCTGTTAAATATATGGAACCCCCTCAAAGACTTGTGATCAAGCAGAGTTGGTGGAGATTCCCAATATGTTTAATTTCGACTAAGAAATCAAAGCAATTGAGCAGAACTACATGCAACCTTACAGATACGTATGACAAAATCCTTTTTTTTTCCCCAGTTACAGGCAATTTGTAGTGTGTAAGCCAGCAATCAGTGAACATTGTAACATTCAAATAGCAGACAGTCCCAAGGAGATGTTACACCTGAACGGTTCTTAAATTCAATGCTGCCGAGGAACAAGGACAGGGCTCGTTACAAGGTTTTCAATCGGTCACTCAAACCGATGTAAAGGTCATTGAAAGACAGTTGAAAGGCTCCAGGCAGAGAGAGGGTGAGGAAGTGTTTACAATGGTGCTGCATAGTTGACTGAAGGCCACTGGTTCTGATGGGTTGGGGTGGAGGAAGAAATGCCAGGTTCTGTTTCCCAGCCTTGGGCAGCTACCCTCAGAAGTAGTCCTGAGAACCAGCAGCTGTAGCGAGGTGGTGGATCTCAAGAGAAATCCCTTGGAGAAGTCTGGCAGCAAATAACATTTCAGTGCAGCAGACAGTGGACTAAAAGCAGCCCACAAGCAGTATATGCTTTGTGCAGCTGAGAAGTGTTACAGCTCAGAGAAGCCCAGAGGCAGGACTAGCTGGGTGAAGCTAGCTGTCTGCAAAAGAGTTGGAGTTGTGTCTGCAAATAGGTGTTGGAGCACAGTTTCCAAAATCCAGGGGAGGATACTCCATGAGAGGAGGGTAAAGTATCAGGAAGTGAACAGTCCATTACCCAGTGGCCTTTGAGGGTCATCTGAAGCTTGGTCTTCAAAAAGAGAAGAAACTAGAATCCCTTGTAAAGTTTCAATGAGATTTACTGACCCACAATGTCAAAGCAACTGGGCGGTTACGGAGAAATCCACTTGATCTGGCTTGACGGCATGTGGTTTTATGTATAGAGATTAGCTCAGTTGACTGGACGGCTGGTTTGTGGTACAGTGTGATGCCAGCAATATGGGTTCAATTCCCGCACCTGCTGGATGTTCTTCTCAACCTCTTCCCTTCCTGAGGCACAGTGAAACCATTACCAGTCATCTCTGTTGGAGAGTGGTCCTATAGAACGATGACGACTTTGGATTCACTTTTACAGTCGTACATCAATTGTGTGTGTGTGAACATATAGTAACATAGATTGCATATATAGCTGGTTCTGCTATAACATGCGTTTTTTTTTTCTCAACACAAATTGGCTATAACACGATTGAAGGATTTAGATTGTTATTTGGAGAACGCAAACATTCCTTGCCTGGATTGGCTTTAAGGCAATTCCAGCCCCATTAGATTAAACGATGCTGCTATTGCGCGATTTTCTTATAATGCGAGAACGGAACTATCGCATTACATCAGAGCTGGCTGCATATGTATATATCAATTGTTTGTATGTATATATAGCAAATATAGATGATGTGTGAATATAGATTATATATGGTAGATTGTGCTTATGTAGTAGCTTATGTGTAAATCTCAAACACACTATAGATTGTACATATACATATTCAATTGTACTCCTGTTTGAACAACATATAATAAAATTTATTGATTTTTAAAAAAAAACTATGGAATCGTGTAACTTTAGTCTCTTAGGAAGCACGTGGATCTTACACTTTGTTGAGAATAGATCATGGAGTCCGTACAGTGTGGAAGCAGGCCATTCGGCTCATCAACTCCACACTGGCTCACCAAAGAGCATCTCACCCAGACCCATCCAACGCCCCGCCACCCTATCCCTGCATTTCCTGTGGCTAATCCACCTAACCCACACATCCCTGGGCACTATGGGCAATTTAGTACGGCCAGTCCACCTAACCAGCACATCTTCCATCTTCAGGAGGAAACCCATGCAGATCCTAGGAGAACGTACAAACTTTACACAGACAGTCACCACAGGGTGGAATCGAACCCAGGTCCCTGGCGCTGTGAGGCAGCAGGTACTAACCACTGAGCCACCCAGAACTAATGAGCCATTTTGTCCGTGCTGTCTATTTGCTAAAAAAAGTGATTGGCCCAAGTCAGACTATAAAATAAATGTGATGAGCTGAGATCCAAGCATTCATGAAACAAGCAGTTCCTGCTTTTAATTCCAACTGCTTCAATTTGAAACAACATAACGTTGCAAAGACATCGCCTGCGCTTGCTTTGTGACAGACTGACTCACCTGCATTAGGTAACATGGGGCAATTCTCCCGACACACATCTTCCTTATTGTTCAGGGGCGAGCCGTAGAGGTTTTCTTGTGCTGCAAAAACACCGACAGCAGTAAAAAGCATCAGCCTGAAATTCACAGCCCCCATCATTTTAGGGCAGTCAGCATTGAAGTGCATTTACTTGTTTCCTTTGGATATATCTGCAGTGCATCTTGCACAAGAATGAAATTGGTTCAATCAACCCCACCGCCCCGTGGCTGAACATTTCAACTCCCCACCCTCTCTGCCAAGGACATGCAGGTCCTGGGCCTCCTCCACCGCGACTCCTTCACCACCCGACACCTGGAGGAAAAACGCCTCATCTTCCGCCTCAGGACCCTTCAACCCCACGGCATCAATGTGGACTTCACCAGTTTCCTCATTTCCCCTCCCCCCACCCCCACCTTACCCCAGGTCCAACCTTGCAGCTCTGCACCATCCTCATAATCGTTCCCATCTGACAATCTTCCTTCCCACCTATCCACTCCATCGTTCTCTCTGACCTAACACCTTCATCCCCACCTCCATCCACCTATCGCACTCTCAGGTACCTTCCCCTCAGCCCCAGCCCCCTTCCCAATTGTCTCCCCACCCCAGAGGCTCCCAGCCTCATTCCTGATGAAGGGCTTTTGCCTGAAACATCAATGTTTCTGCTCCTCGGATGCTGCCTGACCTGCTGTGCTTTTCCAGCAACACTCTGATCTTGACATTGATTCAATGCTGCCTGGTTATAGGAAAGGAGTGAAATTACCTGTTAGAGGTGTCTTATTCTCCTCCAGTCGGTCCACCTCCATAATGAAGTCGTCTTGCAGGAAGAGAAATCCCACAATGGAGAACAGGTAGACAAGGATCAGAGCCAACACTGCTGTCAGAATAATGGAGCGACCATTTCTCGTGACACTCTTTATGACATTAAGCAACGTCTCTTCCCTGTAGACTATGTCAAACAACTGGTGAGGTAAGAAAAATGCAGTTGAATATGATAAAAGGGGGAAAAAAAAGCCACAAACAAATCACTCAAAACAATTTTATAAAACAAAGTGCAAGGTAACTCCTAGTTTCTGAACCAGGGACTTCTGTGCAACTGCATGATTGAGAAGAATCCCAAATCTGGGTACACTGGGACTGCATTGACAGGTGAGAGATTCATCCAGTGAATAACTCATGGATCTTAGCAAATGACAGGGCTCCCGAATTGGCAAGGCTTTGGTCTGAATCAAAACAGACAGCACGGTGGCACAGTGGTTAGCACTGCTGCCTCACAGCGCCAGGGACCCGGGTTCAATTCCCGCCTCAGGCGACTGACTGTTTGGAGTTTGCACATTCTCCCCGTGTCTGCGTGGGTTTCCTTCGGGTGCTCCGGTTTCCTCCCACAGTCCAAAAATGTGCAGGTTAGGCGAATTGGCCATGCTAAATTGCCCGTAGTGTTAGGTGAAGAGGTAAATGTAGGGGAATGGGTCTGGGTGGGTTGTGCTTCGGTGGGTCGGTGTGGACTTGTTGGGCCGAAGGGCCTGTTTTCTTCACTGTAAGTAATCTAATCTAATCCGTTCTCATGGGAATATTTATCCGAAGAGGTCTGGAGATCAGCAACTTTCCCTAAGAGTTTACCCAGGTCCAGATTGGGATTGCACCACAGGTCTTCGCTCCTTTATGAGGCAGGAGTATGGAGTGAGAAAAAGACCACTGTACTTTGGGACACTCCCGGTAAAAGATTGAAACACATCCGACTGTGCTGCAGACCTCGACAGTTTGAGCACGTGCAATCTTGATTTTGGTGCATGTTATGGGAGCGGGATCATGAGTGGCCAGGAAAAGAAATAATTTATCTGGAGCTCCTCTATGTTCTGAAAAAGGGACAAACAGCTAAAGCCTTCTGTGTAACTGATCAATGAGCGTTGGTAACACATTAGTTTATTTCACCATCTCACATCACAGTTAAGGAAAATCAGGTTTTGAAGAATGTGTAGTATGGTAGTGAAACGGGGGTCTGGTGAACTTAGCTGTTCACTGTAGTAATCATAAAGCTGAAGAAACACCAAGTTTCTCTGATTTAACAAGAATACGAGACAGTTATTGATGAGAACATTTCACCAAATTGGATCTGGAGTATAACAGGCTAGCAGAAAGTGAGGACTGCAGATGCTGGGGATCAGAGCTGAAAATGTGTTGCTGGAAAAGCGCAGCAGGTCAGGCAGCATCCAAGGAGCAGGAGATTCTCCTGTTCCTTGGATGCTGCCTGACCTGCTGCGCTTTTCCAGCAACACATTTTCAGCATAGAAGGCTAGCCCAGTCCATGCACGGGTGATTTAGAAAACTGAATTGCAAATCTAACCCCTAAAAGAATGATTCACATTCATTCCTAATGCAGTGGAGAAAAAGGAACAGGGATCCAATAATCCTTAATCCAGAGACACAATTATACAGGACATTGGTGAGGTCTCTTCTTGGGTACTGTGTCCCCAGTTCTGGGCACCCTGTTACAGGGAGGATATTAATAAGCTGGAGAGGGTTCAGAAGAGATTTACCTGGATGTTGCCAGGATTGGAGGGTTCGAGTTATGGGGAAAGGCTGGAACCTTTTTTCACTGGAGCATAGGTGGTGACCTTATAGAGGTTTATAAATCATGAGGGGTATAGATAAGGTGAATGGCAAGTGTCTTTTCCCTAGGGTGGGAGTGTTCAAAATTAGGAGGCAGATTTTTTAAGGAGAGAGGAGAAAGAGTTTAAAAGTAAAGACACAGGGGCAATGTGGTTTGTGTGTGGAATGTGCTCCCAGAGTAAGTGGTGGATGTGGGTACAGTTACACCAAAAAGATACTTAGACATGGATAAGAAATATTTGGAGGGATATGGGCCAAGCGCAGGCAGGTAAGACTGCTTTAGTTTGGTCCAGTCTAGTTTAATTATGGTTGGCATGGACTGGTTGGATCGAAGGGTCTGTTGCCATGCTGTAATACTCTATAAATAGAAGAGCACAGCTTCTGGGATCAAAATCAATCAGCAAACTTCAGTAACGTTACAGTTTACATGTTTCTTGTATTCACTGTCTATTTACCTACATATTATTCTACGCAGAATATGTTAAGAGTTTCAGTCAGACTTTAAATTGCCATTTGCATGATAAACAATTGAGCTTGACCATTTCTCTGCTTGGCGAGGAGGGTTTGCAGATCTTCCTGAAGCCAAGGGGCTGACTATTTGCAAACTCAACAGGCTGGTACTCACTGCATCGAAAATGGAGCATTGAGCAGTGATCAGATCAGAGCAGTCCAAGTGATTTAGGGATGACATAGGGTAGGCCAGAGAAAACACTAATACAAGAATCTACAAGACTTTAATATTAGGACTTATACACAATGGTAAGGTCCTGGGGAGTGTTGCT
Source organism: Chiloscyllium plagiosum (assembly GCF_037043375.1). Taxonomy (NCBI): domain Eukaryota; kingdom Metazoa; phylum Chordata; class Chondrichthyes; order Orectolobiformes; family Hemiscylliidae; genus Chiloscyllium; species Chiloscyllium plagiosum. The sequence continues at coordinate 56,449,888 of NW_028270161.1, forward strand.
GAACAAAGAGACCTTGGAGTGCAGTTTCATAGCTCCTTGAAAGTGGAGTCGCAGGTAGATAGGATAGTGAAGGCGGCGTTTGGTATGCTTTCCTTTATTGGTCAGAGTATTGAGTACAGGTGTTGGGAGGTCATGCTGTGGCTGTACAGGACATTGGTTAGGTCACTATTGGAATATTGCGTGGCATTCTGGTCTCCCTCCTATGGGAAGGATGTTGTGAAATTTGAAAGGGGTTCAGAAAAAATTTACAAGGATGTTGCCAGGGTTGGAGGATTTGAGCTGTAGGGAGAGGCTGAATAGGCTGGGGCTGTTTTCCCTGGAGCGTCGGAGGCTGAGGGGTGATGTTATAGAGGTGTATAAAATCATGAGGAGCATGGATAGGGTAAATAGTATTTTCCCTGGGGTAGGGAATTCCAGAACTAGAGGGCATAGGTTTAGGGTGAGAGGGGAAAGATATAAAAGAGACCTAAGGGGCAACCTTTTCATGCGGAGGGTGGTACGTGTATGGAAGGAGTTACCAGGGGAAGTGGTGGAGACTGAGACAATTACAACATTTAAAAGAATCTGGATGGGTATATGAATAGGAAGGGTTTAGAGGGATGTGGGCCAAGTGCTGGCAGATGGGATTAGATTAATTTAGGATATCTGTTTGGCGTGGACAAGTTGGACCGAAGACTCTCTTTACATGATGTATATTACTCTGACTCTATTACAGCAAAATGGGTGGCACGGTGGCTCAGTGGTCAGCACTGCTGCCTCACAGCGCCAGGGACCCAGGTTCGATTGCCCACTTGGGTGACTGTCTATGCGGAATTTGCTCACTTTCTCAGTGTCTGCATGTGTTTCCTCTGAGTACTCCGGTTTCCTCCCATAGTCCAAAGATGTGCAGGTTAGGTGGAGTTGAGGCCGAGATGAGATCAGATCGTATTAAATGGCGGAGCAGGCTCGAAGGCTGAATTATTTACTCTTGCTCCCAGTAGGAACAACGACCATTGCAATGAACCCAATAAAAATCACCTGCCAACGTAGGCTCGAGCCGACAGGTGCCTCAAAAGGGAGAGATTAAACCAGCCGAGAGAGAAAAAAAGTAAAAACCATGACCAATGCTATGTGAGAACAGCCTGGGGGGTTTCTCTTCTCTCCAGAATATGAATCACTGCGGCCGTAAACCATGATTCTGCCAGGGCAGACTCCTTCTGCTGGCATATGGGTTTATTGTGCCTTCAAGTGGACAATGCGCACAGTGCAATCGTCGATATAATGCAACTACTTACCAGGAAACTGTAGAAGAACTCATGAGCAAACAGGCCAAGCATGCAGACCACCACGTAGGTCACATGGTACAAAAACTCCACGTCCATGACCACTGCTTTATAACCACGGGTGAACGTTCCACGATTTCCAACAAAACTGACCAAGAACACTATCTTATTGCACAGCTAAAGAGAACAAGAGATTGGACATTTTTTACTTGAAAAAAATTGATACAAAAGGTTTAACCCACATCTGCCCAGACAGGACCTGTCATGACCTGAATTGTATTGTCAGACATTTATCATAGTCGCACCGAGAGGCATGGTGGTTAGCACTGCTGTTCCACAGCGACAGGCGCCTGGGTTCAATCCCAGCCTCGAGCAACTGTCTGTGTGGAGTTTGCACATTCTCCACAAGTCTGTGGGTTTCCTCCCACAGTCCAACGATGTGCAAGTTAGGTGGATTGGCCATGGGAAATTCAGGGTTACAAGGTAGGGGGATAGGTCTGGGTGGGACGTTGTTCAGGGAGTTGGTGTGGACTCGATGGACTGAATGGCCTGCTTGCTTCCACACTGGAGGGATTCTACGATACAGTTGTAGTAATGCCTCACCTGAATCATACACCTGTTGGTCCAGTAACAAAGCATTCTGAAATGTGCTTCGATATAATCAAAACTACTTAAAGATGACCCCAGCACACATTGCAAGGTGAAGCAAGGATGGATACTGCACAGTAGCAGTGAGCTACAAGGGCGCTTCCTAACTACAAAAAATTTTTACTAATCAGCACCTATGGAACCAGGAGTTGATCAAACATTCCAGATAATCAAGACGTCCACATAATTAATGTGAAAACACACAATGAGTAATAGAAATGTAGTGCAGAGGCTATACACATCAATGTCATGCTTTCCTAAAAAAACAGCATAATGCACATAAATAATAATGCAACTTTGCCTTAAATAAAAAACTTACCAGCAGAGAGCCTTCTCACTCGCACCCTCAACTGACTTTTGGTATACTACGTTCAATTCTGGTCTCCCTGCTATAGGAAGGATATCGTGGGACTTGAAAGGGTTCAGAAAAGATATACAAGGGTTTTGCCAGGGTTGGAGGGTTAGAGCTATAGGAAAAGGCTGAATAGGCTCTGGAGCGTCAGAGGCTGAGGGGTGACCTTATAGAGGTTTATAAAATCATGAGGGACACGGATAGTCAAGGTCTTTGCCTCGGAGTGGGGGGAGACCAAAACTAGAGGGCATAGGTTTAGGATGAGGGGGGAAAGCTTTACAAGAGACCTAAGGGGAAACTTTTTCATGCAGAGGGAGGTGCACATGTGGAATGAACTAACAGAGGAAGTGATGGAGGCTGGTACAATTACAAGATTTAAAAGGCATCTGGATGGGTATATGAATAGAAAGGATTTAGAGGGATACAGGCCAAGTGCTGGCAAGTAGAACTAGATTAATTTAGGATAAGTAGTCAGCATGGACAAGTTGGGCTGAAGGGTCTGTTTCTGTGCTGTAAATCTGTATGCCTGCTCAGAAATCACAGTAGATCACGGTATTTGAGGAGAAGTTGACTTGAAATTGAATCAACTGCTGATATTTCATGTGGCCATTCCATTGAACAACAAGTATATTTACGTTAAAGCAAACAAATTAGAAAAATTATAATGATTTGACAGAATAATACACTAAACTTTGCAGTATTTAAGAGACATCATTTTTGCCAGTTTATTGAGTGTGCCAGTACCTAAGGGGTCAGTTAAAACACAGCTTGCTGCGCTATCTTTACATGACCAAAAAAAAAAAATGATATGATCCATGGAGCATCTTGAAAGAGGAGAATATCTAAATTTGTGAAATTAAAGAATTGAGGTAAGGTCCTGGGTCATGACAGACCAGAGGCCCTCCCTTACACAGAGGCGTAAGGTAGTCCGAGAAACACCCTTGTACATCAGGCATGGGGGCAAGGTGCAAGTCAGGTGTCCATGCGCTACCACAGCCTGTATGGGCAGCGAACACAGGATCTCGGCAACTTCCTACACCACCACTCAACTGAGCTAACTAACCCCTAAAGAAGTAAGTCCAGCTCGGAAATCCACTGTATTGGTATTGTAAAGTGGAAGGAAGCCAAAGGGCAATTTTCTGAGCAGCACGCTCATAATTTCATTTTACACAGTGGAAACGTACGATGCCCAGAGAGTTCAACATTCACCACTTCAGGATTTTTAAGGACATCTGAGGAGACGAATTGCACGTGTGGGGATTTAAAAGTCACCAGAACGTTGAAATCTATTTCAACCACAGCACCGTAGATGCCTTACAGTAGAACACATCCTGACCTCGGACTGAACAACACACTGGAATAAACACAAGACAGGAAGAGCTAGATTTTCTCCCATTGTAGTTAGCGATTACCTAATTTCCATTGACTCCTACCTTTGGGAATACTGGCATTCCCTACACAGAAACGGTGGGAAAGGAGATCGAAACGGAATGGTGAAAGCTGTCAGTATCCTCCAGTGGCTGGTGCTGAGGCAATTGGAAGGTGGAGAAGGGGTAAATCAGGAACCACGAGCACTCAAACTGCGACAGTGACCCCAAATGGCTCACTAACAATGGAGATCAATTGTATTCACCCGGCCTGGCCTGTATGTGGTTTGAATCTCTCACTAATGGCCCTCTGAAACTGAAGAATGAAGAACGACATCCAGTGTCACAGAGCCATAGAGATGTACAGCACGGAAACAGACCCTTCGGTCCAACCCGACCAGATATCCAAACCCAGTCTAGTCCCACCTGCCAGCATCTGGCCCATATCCATACTAACCCTTCCTATTCATATACCCATCCAAATGCCTCTTAAATGATGTAATTGTACCAGCCTCCACCACTTCCTCTGGCAGTTCATTCCATACACGCACCACCCTCTGCGTGAAAAAGTTGCCCCTTAGGTCTCTTTTGCATCTTTCCCCTCTCACCTTAAACCTATGCTCTCTAGGTCTGGACTTCCCCACCCCAGGGAAAAGACTTTGGCTATTTATCCTATCCATGCCCCTCATGATTTTGTAAACCTCTAAGGTCACCTCTCAGCCTCTGATGCTCCAGGGAAAACAGCCCTAGCCTATTCAACCCCTCCCTATAGCTCAAGTCCTCCAACCCTGGCAACATCCTTGTAAATCTTTTCTGAACCTTTTCAAGTTTTACAACATCTTTCCAATAGGAAGGAGACCAGAATTGCACGCAATATTCCAACAGTGGCCTAACCAATGTCCTGTTTAGTCGTAACATGACCTCCCAACTCCTGTACTCAACACTCTGACCAATAAAGGAAAGCATATCAAATGCCTTCCTCACTATCCTATCTACCTGCGACTTCACATTCAAGGAGCTATGAACCTGCACTCCAAGGTCTCTTTGTTCAACAACACTCCCTAGGACCTTACCATTAAGTGTGTAAGTCCTGCTAAGATTTGCTTTCCCAAAATGCAGCACCTCACATTTATCTGAATTAGACTCCACCTGCCACTTCTCAGCCCATTGACCCATCTGGTCCAGATCCTGTTGTAATCTGAGGTAACCCTCTTCACTGTCCACTACACCTCCAATTTTGATGTCATCTGCAAACTTACTAACTGTACCTCTTATGCTCACATCCAAATCATTTATATGAATGATGAAAAGTAGAGGATCCAGCACCAATCATTGTGGCACTCCACTGGTCACAGGCCTCCAGTCTGAAAAACAACCCTCCACCACTACCCTGTCTTCTACTTTTGAGCCAGTTCTGTATCCAAATGGCTAGTTCTCCCTGTATTCCATGAGATCTTACCTTGAGAAAAAAAAAAATCAGTCTGCAGTGCTGCTGAAGGAGAGGTCAGCTCTCTCCACCATCTCAGTAATGGGCAAGAATGCCCATATGACTGCACCACTCCCAGCTAGGCTGGCATCTTCAGGGAGAGAACATACAGCTGGCTCCCACAGGGGGCTATTTAAATAGGTAGGTCAGGTTTCTCGGCCAGTGGAAGGGAACGCAATCACAACTTTGCGGTACAAAATGGGCAAAGCAAGCACTGGACAAGGATCACCAACTTGTGTCGGGCATCTAACTGGCACACTTGCAGGCACCTATGCCGTTGGGGACCACACAAACCATAGGAGATGGAATCAATGCCCAATCCTTTTTATGGACATTGGCAATGGCTGCTCATGTCACGTTTTAAACGGGGGGGGGGGGGGGGGGTGGGATGGGGTGGGGATTGCTCTAATGCTGCACCCAGTCAGGAGTCCTCAACATTGATTCTGGATCCCATGAAGTCTCAAGGCTTCAGGTTAAACAAGGGCAAAGAAACCCCCTGCTGATTACCACGTACCGTCCCCTTTCAGCTGATGATGTGGCTTTCCTCCATGTCAAACAACACTTGCAGGAAACACACAGTGTGGGAAGGGTGAAAAATGTACTCTGGGTGGGGGGTTTTAATGCCCACCAGCAAGAGTGGCTTGGCAGCAGCATCACTGATCAATTCCTAAAGGACACCACTGCTGGACTGGGTGAGGGAATCAGCAAGATGGAAGAACACACGTGACCTCATCCTTAGACAGATGCATCTGTCCATGACAGTATCGGTAAGAGTGACCACTGCACATCCTTATGCAGCCAATGTTCCACCTTCATATTGAGAATACCTTCCATCGTGTCGTGTGGCATGCTATATGGGACAGACTTTGAACAGATCCAGCAGCTCAAGACTGGCCATCCAGGGGGCGCTGTCGGCCGTCAACAGCAGCAGAACTGTACTCCAGCCCAATCTGTAACCTCATGGCCCGGCATATCCCCCACACTCCACCATTACCATCAACCCAGGGGGTCAACCCTGGTTCAATGGAGAGGGCAGGAGGGCATGTCAAGAGCAGCACCAGACATACCCAAAAAGGAATTGAATGGAATTTATTGTCACAGGTACCGAGGCGCATTGTCTTGCGAGCATTACAGACAGATCACAGAGTTAAGTAGCATAGATAAGTTAATTCATAGGTAAACAGCAGCAAAAACCAAAACACAGATACGGGGAGAATGCGAAGAGTTTGAGAGTCCATTCGGTATTCTAACAACAGTCGGGTAGAAACTGTTTCAAAACCGGCTGGTGTGTGTGTTCAGGCTTCTGTACCTTCTCCCCGGTGGTAGAGGTTTTAGAAAAACATTACCAGGGTGGGACGAATCTTTGAGAATGCTGGTGGCCTTTCCTTGACAGCGGGCCTGGTTGATGGGTCTATAGATGGGAGGTTGGCCTTTGTGATCGTCTGGGCCGAGTTCACCACTTTCTGTAACCGTCTCCAATCTTGAATGGTACAGTTGCCATATCAGGTAGTGAGTTGAAACTTTATTGCTGGAACAGCACAGCAGGTCAGGCAGCATCCAGGGAACAGGAGATTCGACGTTTCGGGCACAGGCCCTTCTTCAGGAATGAGCAGAGAGTGTTCAGCAGGGGTTCAATGGTTCAACCCTGCTGAACACTCTCTGCTCATTCCTGAAGAAGGGCCTGTGCCCGAAACGTCGAATCTCCTGTTCCCTGGATGCTGCCTGACCTGCTGTGCTGTTCCAGCAATAAAGTTTCAACTTTGATCTCCAGCATCTGCAGACCTCACTTTCTCCCCATATCAGGTAATGATGCAGCCAGACAGACAAATGAGACTACCACCTGAAGCAGCTACCAAACAGGGCTACTTACATGTCAAAGCAGCACAAGCAGCAAGTGATAGACCGAGCTAAGCAATCCCATGACCAATGGACCAGATCTCTAGTCCTGCTGCATTCTGTCATGAATGAAGGTGGATAATTAAACAACTCATTGAAGGAGGAGCCTCTACGAATATCCCCATCCTCAATGATGGGAGAGCCCAGCACATCAGTGCAAAAGCTTTTGCAGCAACCTTCAGCCAGAAGTGACCAGTGGATGATTCATCTCGGCCTCCTCCAATGGTCCCCAGCAAGACAGATACCAGTCTTGAGCTAATTCGATTCACCCCACGTGATGTCAAGAAACAGTTGAAGGTACTGGGCATTGCAAAAGCTATGGGCCCTGACAATATTCCAGCTTTAGTACTGAAAACTTGTGTTCCAGAATTTGCTGCTCCTCTAGCTAAGCCCTTACAGTTGCAACATCTGCAAATGGGACTAGATTAATTGAGGATATCTGGTCGGCATGGATGAGCTGAACAGAAGGGTCTGTTTCCACGCTGTACATGTCTAGGACCCTACGGCATCTATCCAACAATGTAGATAATTGCCCAGGTATGTCCTGTACATAAAAAGCAGGACAAATCCAACCCAGCCAATTACCACACCATCAGTCTGCTCTCAATCATCAATAAAATGATGGAAGGTGCAATCAACAATGCTATTAAGCAGCACCTGCTCAGTGACACCCAGTTTGGGTTCTGCCAGGGCCACTCAGCTCCTGACCTCATTAAGCCTTGGTTCAAACACATACAAAGAGCTGAGTTCCAGAGGTGAGGTGAGAATGACAGCCCTTGACATCAAAGCTGCATTTGACTAAGTGTGGCATCAAGGATCCCTAGCAAAACTGCAATCAATGGGTACCGGGGGAAAACTCTCCACTGGTTGGTCATAAGTGGCAGATAGGAAGATGGTTGTGGTTGTTGGAGGTCAGTCATCTTAGCTCCAGGTCATCTCTGCAGGAGTTCCTCAGGGTAGTGTCCGAGCCCAATCATCTTCAGCTGCTTCATCAAAGACCTTCCCTCCATTATAAGATCAGAAGTGGGGTGTTCACTCATGTTTGCACACTGTTCAGCACCATTTGCAACTCCTCAGATACTGAAGCGGTCCATGCTCAAATGCAACAAGATCTGGACAATATCCAGACTTGGGTTCACAAGTTGCAAGCAATATTCGCGCCACACAAATGCCGGGCCATGATCATCACCAATAAGAGACAATCTAGCCACTACCCCTTGATAGTCAAAGGCATTACCATCACTGAATCCCCCACTATCAACATTTGATCATTGACCAGAAACTCAGCTGGACTCACCACGCAAACACAATGGCCACAAGAGCAGGCCAGAGGCTAGGAAAACTGCATAAGTGATTAACTCACTTCCTGACCCTTCAAAGCCCGTCCACCATCTACAAGGGAGAAAAAGTGAGGACTGCAGATGCTGGAGAGTCAGAGTCAAAAAGTGTGGTGCTGGAAAAGCACAGTATGTCAGGCAGCATCCGAGGAGCAGGAGAGTCAACGTTTCAGGCATAAGCCCTCCCTGAAGGGCTTCTCAAGGAGAACGAGGGATGGGCAATAAATGGCCAGCCAGCAATGATCAAGTAAATAGATAAAGAGTACTTAATGTCTAATTTGTAATTGATGGTCTCTTGCAAACCTACAGGCTTGACTGAAGTCCATATTACTGCTAGCTGTACAAACTTAACACTGGAATGATAACTGGCAATACACACACTTATAACACACCGGTTAGTGCATCCCAGGAGTAATGCTTTATAGCCTGAATGGAGGAATTTCTCTACTGATGTTAATTAACTCTTTCAGGCGCTCATCATCTTCTGCCACACCAGGGGGCATTAAAGGGACCGCTGCAGTCTCCCATACAAAAGGGCCTCTGGATGTGTGGTTTCATTTATTCATCAGAGCACTCCTCCTTGCTCCATGAAAACCTGTGGTCCAAGCTTCTTTCTGGAATCAGTCTCCTCACCCCGGACTCTAGCCCTTCTCAGCTGCCATACCTGCAGGATCAGATTGGCCCCGACTCTCCACCTCAGCATCTCTGCCTTTTCCTAAGCAGCCCGTTCCGTTATGCCAGGTTAAAATACAAAATCACAACTTCCTTTTTTTGTTTTGACGACTCCAGGCTGCAAGAGAGAGTATGGAACAAATGACCGCAGCGGATATTCTGAAGTGCTGGGCTTTCTACTGTTTTCCGCCTGTGACGGATACAGTAACGCAAGACAAAAATGGCCGAGGGGAACTGGAAGGTGATGCAGCTCAGAAGGGGGCGATGGAGCCCATCGTTCTTACGCTCATCATTGAAGGAGCCATCAAATTCATTCCACTCCAAGTGGTACAAATTTTCCTCTCTCATGTCGATATATATATCTCTTTTGAAGATTGTTATTGCATCTGCGAGATTATAGGATTGTGAGCTTTATTGGTAAGGGCACAGAATACAAGAGCAAGGAGGTTACGTATAAACCACAGGCTTGATCTCTGGAAGAATATGGAGTCCAATACAATTCTGAGTACTGCCCTTTGAGCAAGGATGTGAAGAGATGAGGTGGGGAGGGTGGTGAAGCAAAATTCCCAATCATGTTCCAGGGATGAGGAATGTCAGCTCCATGGAAGGAATGAAGGAGTTGGGAGTGCTCTCCTTGGATAAGAGATGATCAAGGAGCAATCTGATAGGTGAGCTCAACATCATGAGGGGTCTGAACCGACGAGATGTAGAAAACAAGACAGTCCAGAAGAAGTAGTGGGCACAGATTTCAGGTGACGGGTAAATGTAGCAGTGGTGACTCCAGGAGAAATGTTTTCACACAGATCCAGAACACGCTGCCCAAGACTATTTTGGAGGCAGTTTCAATCAAGAGGATTACAATCCAAGAAGCAAGAATTTACAGGGTTACTGCAGGCAGTGGGGGAGGGTGTGTGTGTGTGTGTGTGTGTGTGTGTTTGTGCGTGCGCGCGCTGAGTAACTTGAGGAGAAAATGAGGTCTGCAGATCCTGGAGATCAGAGCTGAAAATGTGCTGCTGGAAAAGCGCAGCAGGTCAGGCAGCATCCAGGGAACAGGAGAATCGACGTTTCGGGCAGAAGTCCTTCTTCAGGAAAGGTCCTGAAGAAGGGCTTATGCCCGAAACGTTGATTCTCCTGTTCCCTGGATGCTGCCTGACCTGCTGCGCTTTTCCAGCAACACATTTTCAGTGCTGAGTAACTTGGTCAAGCAAGGAGCCAGTTCAGACATGATGGGCAGACTGGCCTCCTCCTGTGCTGTTAAAACTTCTGCCGTTGGGCTGCCACTACACTTTTGGGTAGCATGGTCCAGATCTCAACAACACAGCAGATTTAAAAAAAATTTCCTCCACCTGCTGCTTTTGATAATTACTTTCAATCTGTGCCTTTAAAAAAAAAGTCACAGGATGTGAGCATTGCCAGCATTTATTGTCCATCTCTAGTTGCCCTTGAGAAGGTGGTGGTGAGCTACTTTCTTGAACCTCTGCGGTCTAAGGGCGGCACGGTGGCACAGTGGTTAGCACTGCTGCCTCACAGCGCCAGGGACCCGGGTTCAATTCCCGCCTCAGGCGATTCTCTGTGTGGAGTTTGCACATTCTCCCCGTGTCTGCGTGGGTTTCCTCCGGGTGCTCTGGTTTCCTTCCACAATCCAAAGACGTGCAGGTCAGGTGAATTGGCCATGCTAAATTGTCCGTAGTGTTAGGTGCATTAGTCAGGGGTAAACGTAGGGGAATAAGTCTAGGTGGGTTCCTCTTTGGAGAGTCGGTGTGGACTTGTTGGGCTGAAGGGCCTGTTTCCATACTGTAGGGAATCTAATCTAATCTAATCTAATCTATTTGTGTCGGATGGCCCACTTTGTCATTAGGAAGGGAGTTCGAGGAAGGAAGGATTCCTAGCCTCTGACGTGCTCTTGTAGCCAGAGTATTGATATGGTTCTTCCAATAGGGCTTCTAGTCAATGGTAACCCACCCGCTCACCCCCAGGATTGCCACCTCACCTTCAGCAGTGTAAACGTTACCTTTATTTACACTGGAAGTAATCCAAACACCTCAACAAAACTTCTCGTCTTTGTACAGGGGTGGTGCTGCTGGGGCCATTTGATACCATCTCCCCAGGCTCCAGCCCAAAGGCTCAGGGACCTCACTGATCTTGGAAATTCAATTTCTCAGCCGTACATTTCAGTCAAGTGCTTTCAAAGGTGGCCCCAGGTTTCAAATGAGGTCCCTCCTTTTCCGGCTCCCGCCCAACCAAAACCAAAAACTGAAGAGAACTGGGTGTACACCACAGGTAATGAAAGCAGTTACATGTAACATACCCTGCACATTGAAAGGTCAGTGTCCGAGTTTAACATCATGAGGCTTTAAAATAAACCAATCCGTGTTATTAATAACTCCCAGATTGCTGAACTATGAGCGCATCAGTGAACATATAAAAAGAACCAATAACTTCCATCTAAATTACACTTATCATTTTGGGAGGGATTTTTCAGCGAGTCGCTTACTCTATTTTACTGTACAGCAGCCCATTGCTGATGTTTTTCAAACATCTACCTGAATACCAGACTCCCGAGTTTTTGTACACGTCTTTGATGTTTGAAATCCAAACTATTTAGACCAGCATTACCACTCCAATAATTAAACAATTGACACGCAGTATAATTGTTGCAATGTCCCAAATCCAGTTTGCTACATAATGTCACTTTCTCAGTTCCATCTAGTTCTGAATTCGAACTAAAATGTTTCTCTCTCTCAGCTGTAGAAATTGGAGTGGACAACAGCACCCCTTCATGGGTCAGGTACATTTTGCATTCAACTACATTCCATTTGCCCTCATTTTCAAAGCTAAAATGTTAGGAAATTAATTCAGTCCATACACATTGGCCTCAGACTTTGACTGAATCTTGGAGAATTAGTCCCAATGCCTGGATTACTAGGCCAGTGACAATTACATTATGCCTGTATTCAATAACCCGACCTGACAGCAAGACGATTAAATATAATGAAGTCCTCTTTATCATAAATTCCTATGCTCAGAATTATGGACTCGATGGGCCAAATGGCCTTACTTCCACTTCTATGTCTTATGGTCTAAATACACACATCGCGAGGTAATAACACTTTCACACCAATAGGGGGAAGAGGTTGTAGCACCTCAGATTTTCATTGACCTGCTCCTCAACTATAATTAAAGAAATCACAAAACTGCTCTCTTTCTGAAATTAGTTTTCACAAGATAGCAATAAATAAGGACATTAAAATGTGGGTTGGATTATGATGGCATGCCCTGATCTGGGCTGTCATCATCTCGACCAAGTTCACCCAAAGACGACAGTAGGCTCTGACTCCTTGTGTCTCTGGACACATCAAGGCACACGGTACAAATGTCCTGCAGTATTCGAATGCATTAGTGGTCCAGACCCAGAGCACAATGTGGTATCTCTATAAATTTGGGGGGCACACATCAGGAAATTAATGGGCAGGAAGTGAAACAGTTGATCAAATGCAATTTCCTGTGTTCTGCCATTTCCGATATATGTTTGAGTTGTACCAGACTGCTTATTGGGATCATCAATTCGGTAAATGAGTATAATTCTATGTCAGTACACTGATTGCACTTCAGAAGGTCTTCATTGCTGTAAGGCACTTTAGCATGTCCAATCATGAAAATTCCTATATAAACCCAAGGTTTCCTTTTCATTTATTACCTTCCTTAGCAATGAAACGACACTCTGATAAATACGGTCATCAGTCTCTGTTAATTTTCTCAGGGATATGTGATGCTACTTACATTGAGAGCACCCAAGAGTATGAGCGTGGGGCCGAGACCAATCGTGTATATGGACCGGAACATTACAGATACAATAAACAGTCTTATTCCATGAGGTTTCGGCAGAAATATAAGTAAAAGAGTGCAAACAATCACCACTATCCAGAGCAGCAGTGAAAACAGCGGAGAGATGGTACCTGCAAAGAGCATAAAAACTGTCAGTGAATGAATGTTAATAAATACAACAACATTAACATAACTCTAGTGGAACTCTGACAATACATCCTTAATGATCATCTTCCCCACTTCCCTGGATGCAGCAACTGGAATCATCCCTAATAAAGGGCCAGATTGCTGACAAGTTCACAATGTGGCTAAAATAATACAATAACTTTAGACAAGGGCAGACAAGTGATAAGTCCCATAACAATTGAGGTCTACAATTTGTGGTCACAGTGGCTAGCACTGTTGCCTCACAGCGCCAGAGACCCAGGTTCAATTCCCGCCTCCGGTGACTGTGTGGAGTTTGCACGTTCTCCCCGTGTCTGCGTGGGTTTCCTCCGGGTGCTCCGGTTTCCTCCCACAGTCCAAAGATGTGCAGGTCAGGTGAATTGGCCATGATAAATTGCCCGTAGTGTTAGGTAAGGGGTAAATGTAGGGGTATGGGTGGGTTGCACTTCGACGGGTCGGTGTGGACTTGTTGGGCCGAAGAGCCTGTTTCCACAGTGTAATCTAATCTAAAATCTAAACATAGAGTCATATAGCATGGAAACAGACCCTTTGGTCAAACCAGTCCACGCCAATCAAGTAGTCCCACTTATAGAGTCATAGATAGACTACATGGAAACAGACCTGTAGGTCCAACTCACCATGCTGACCAGATACCCTAATCTAATCTCGACCCATTTCCCAGCACTTGGCCCATATCCTTTTAACCCCTTCCTATTCATATCCCTATCCAGATGCCTTTTAAATGCTGTAATTGTACCAGCCTCCACCACTTCCTCTGGCAGCTCATTCCACATACCATACCACCATCTGTGTGAAAAAGTTGCCCCATTAGCTCCCTTTTATATCTCTTCCCCTCTCACCTTAAACCAATGCCCTTTAGTTCTGGACTCCCCTTGCCCAGGGAAAAGACCTGTCTATTTATCCTATTGGCCCATATCCCTCCAAACCTTTCCCATTCATATACCCATCCAAATGCCTTTTAAATGTTGTAACTGTACCCGCATCTACCATTTCCTCCAGCAGTTCATTCCACATACAAATCACCCTCTGTTTTGAAAATGTTGCCTTTTATGCCCCTTTTACATCTTACTCATCTCACCCTAAAACTACACCTCCTCGTTCTGTACTTCCCTACCCTAGGGAAAAGATCTTTGCTATTCACCTTATCTATGCCCCTCATGATTTTACTAACCTCTGCAAGGTCATCCCTCCACCTGCTATGCTTACTGTGAATGGTGTTACCCTAAAGGTCGCAAATCATATTTCAGTAATTGATGTGGTCACCATTTAGTGACTGTTTTTATGTGTACTTAACTCAAGTTTCACCGTCTGGTGGGAATTGAACCCATATCCCAGAGAATTAGCCTGGGTCTCAGAATTATTAGACCAGAGACATGAGCACGTCACCATCTCCTCTATAAGAACACAACCTGCAAACCATGGTCCACACTCTCTCTTCCCAGGTCAACCGAGGAAGTGGGCAATCACAGTGCACTAACCAAAACAATCCATTTTGAAATGTACTTTCCAACTTACCCTCATCGCCATCATCACCAAAGGGATAGAAAAGTGCGACGGCTAGGTTGATAAATACTGCAAAATTGAATGAAATGGTCCCCCACAGTGATATGTTCTTCGAGAACCAGAACAAGCCCGGATTATCTGAAGAAAGAAAGAAGGTAGTGAGGAGTCCTTTCCAATAGAAATTCTTCTTCCGGGACAGAGGTGAAGCTACACAATTCCGCACATTTTAGCTCCCACACAATTTTCAGCACAGAAAAAGGCCACTCAGCCCATCTGGGGTACACTGCTATACATTGTCCATATGAACCTCCTCCCACTGTATTTCGTCAGCCCCTATTGGCATGTCTTTCTATTCCTTTCTGCCTCACATAAATACTCGCTGCTCTGACACAGTAACTGCATATGGTAGATACTCCCCCATTCTGGTCTCCGAGGACCGTTTCTTGTGAATTATTTTCCAGTGCTTATCAAAGGCCATAACGGAAATTTCTTAAAACATTAGCTAGGTTTCTAACTCGACAGACATTGCTAGATCTGTTTCCACGATTCTCCATTTTTATTTCACATCTATGACCACAAATTCTAGACTCCAGAACTACTGGAAATATTATATCCAGGTCTGTCTGAACAAATGCCTTTCCAAATTGAAACATACCTATTGGGTCAGCAGTTCTTCTCCAGAGGGAGTGTGCTTTTTTTAAAAAAAAATAATGGTTATGCTTTATGCACACACAATATACAGGTAAATACTGGATTGTCCTGAAGATAGGCATATTTAAGGAGGATTAAAGGACAGGGTGGGATAAAAGGTTGCTGGGTTGGTGGGGAGGTAAGGCAGGAGAAAAGGCAGATGATATTGCTGCCACATATTTACAAAGTGGCATTATTTGTTACAACATCACTGCAGCCCCACAATGGCTGAACTGCCCTAATATAAGGCTAGTAATCCTGAGAGAATTATTCATTCAGGAACTGAGCGGTAATATTGCTGCACAGAAGGCAGGCTGTCGAACTCATCAGGACAAATGCAAACATTTCAAATAATCAGAGTTGAAAAATGTGATGCTGGAAAAACACAGGAATTCCTGAAGAAGGGCTTATGCCCAAAACGTCGATTCTCCTGCTCCTCGGATGCTGCCTGGCCTGCTGTGTTTTCCCAGCATCACATTTTTCAACTCTGGTCTCCAGCATCTGCAGTCCTCACTTTCTCCCATTTCAAATAATCACAAGAGTTCACATTGTTAGCACTCTTCCAAACAGGGTTCTAACCACTTGCCCATCTTCCATGTTTGGCACAGAATAGGCCACATCAAAGCTGCCCCTGATCAGATCCTCGTCCACTGGTTTTTTTTGGTGTAAACTCACAAATAGGCTTCCTTCAGGCCTACAGCATGCCTAATCTACCTTGGAAAGGCAAAGTGCCAAACAAATCGCACAGCAAACCTCAGCTCTTAGAAAATGCAAAAACAAAGTCTGACAAAGGAATGAATAAAGCTTGATGTGAAGGAGGATAGATGTGAAGTAATTTCTTGTCTAAAGCAGGAAATAATTTCTCCTTACTCGGTCACATTGACACACAAGGTGTGTTATGTCTCAAGATGGTATACAGTGTACCTTTAAGAGACATGCACATCACTATGTCGGAGCATGTGACCAGGGGACAGAAAGGTTTGTGTCCCCATCCTTATTGGAAGCAGGACTTGCTGATGCAAGTGTGCTAATGTTTTAACTGATCAGCTGATGTTACCTAGTATGGTGACGAAACATCTGAACATGAACCTTCCAGTTCAACGAGCAAACCTACATCCAGAACCTCAACCTGAGCTACAAATCTCCTCAAAACTTGCAAACCATGGAAACTCCTTACTTCATACATTAGCTGCAGTATATATCAGGAACTGTAATAAACACTGTCAGTACCATGTTACTCATATCCCCCTAGTTCTTATTATAGGAGTTAACATAAGCATTGCCAAAATCAGGTGCAAATACCATAAGTCACAAGGCCTACTTAATAATTCTTTAAACAAGCCCGAGCCCGATTACTTACTTTTAATCTTCTTCTGCCAAATCATTTCATTGTAAAGGTCCTCAGTCTGTTGGAAGAAATCATTGACTTTGCTGCCCTGCTCATCTCGCTCTGTGGTGTTAAACACCTTACACTTGGACTCGTGTGTGAGATATTCACAGATACTGGGCACAGGGAAGACTATTTTCTCCATGGTTCGGTCATGCCGTACGATCTGAGGATGGAAGGCAGAATCGGGTCAAGACTATTGCTCACGGCGCTTCTCCGGTATAAATTGGTGCAAAGTAGCCACTGAATTCACCGAGCGTGCAGCAACAGCACGGGCTTAAAACAGCAGCAGGCAACTCACCCCTTGGCCTGTGCACCATATCTGACCTTGCACTGGCGCAGCAACGTTGAGGTGACTCGCAAGTAGATTAATTCAAAGTGAGAGTATAACCAGCTTTTGGGGAGGGGTGGGTGAAGGTGAGGGAGGGTTGGAAGGGGATCCCCAGCACGTTGTGTTTTATTTGGGGGAGGCGCTGGCCTTGTGGTAGTATCACTGGGTTCTTCACCTACAGAACCAGATAATGTTCTGGGGAGCCGGTTTGAATCCCGCCACGGCAGATGGTGAAATCGCCTAATGATGGCCATGAATCCATTAGCAATTGTCAGAAAAAACCCATCTGGTTCACTAGTGTCCTTTAAGGAAGGAAACTGCCATCTTTACCTGGTCTGGTCTATATGTAACTGCAGACCCACAGTGATGTGCTTGACTCTTAACTGCCCTCTGGGCAAAATATGCTGCCTAGCCAGCAACAGCCTCATCCCGTGAATTAAAAAAGAACATAGAACATTACAGTGCAGTACAGCCCCCGGCCCTCAATGTTGCACCGTTCTGTGAAACCAATCTGAACCCCATCTAACCTACACTATTCCATTCTCGTCCATGTGCCTATCCAATAACCATTCAACTGCCCTTAAAGTTGGCGAGTCTACCACTGTTGCAGACAATGCATTCCACTCCCTTACTACTCTCTGAGTAAAGAAACTACCTCTGACATCTGTCCTATATCTATCAACCCCTCAATTTAAAGTTGTGTCCCCTCATGCTAGCCATCACCATCCGAGGAAAAAGGCTCTCCCTGTCCAACATATCTAACCCTCTGATTATCTTAGATGACTCAATCAAGTCACCTCTCAACCTTCTTCTCTCTAACAAAAACAGCCTCAAGTCCCTCAACTTTCCTTCTAAGACCTTCCCTCCATACCAGGCAACATCAGAGTAAACCTCCTCTGCACCCTTTCCAAAATTTCCACATCCTTCCGATAATGCAGTGACCAGAACTGTACGCAATACGCCAAGTGAGGCCGCACCAGAGTTTGAAAAGCCGCAGCATGACCTAATGGTTCTGAAACGCGATCCCTCCACTAATAAAAGCTAACACACCATATGCTTTCTTAACCTATCAACCTGGGTGGCAACTTTGAAGGATCTATGTACATTGACACAGATCTCTCTGCTCACCTACACTACCAAGAATCTTACCATTAGCCCAGTACACTGCATTCCTGTTAATCCTTTCAAAGTGAATCACCTCATACTTTTCTGCATTACACTCCATTTGCCACCTCTCAGCCCAGCTCTGCAGCTTATCTATGTCTCTTTGCAATCTACAACAACCTTCGGCACTATCCACAACTCCACCGACCTCAGTGTTGTCCGCTAATTTACTAACCCATCCTTTGACACCCTCATTCAGGTTGTTTATAAAAAAAAACAGCAGCTGTGGACCCAACACCGACCCTTGTGGTATATCATTAGTAACTGAACCCCACGATGAACATTTCCCATCAACCACCACCCTCTGTCTTCTTTCAGCTAGCCAATTTCTGATCCAAACCGCTAAATCACCCTCAGTCCCATGCCTCCGTATTTTGTGCAATAGCCTACCGTGGGGAATCTTATCAAACGCCTTACTGAAATCTAAATACACCAAATCAATGGTCACCTTCTCAAAAAACTCAATAAGGTTTGTGAGGTATGACTATCCCTAATCAACTTATTCCTATCGAGATAATTATAAATCCTATTTCTTATAACCTTTCCCAACATTTTATTCACAACCGAAGTAAGGGCTCCCCGGTCTATAATTACCAGGGTTGTCTCTACTCCCTTTCTTGAACAGGGGGGTAAACATTTACTATCCTCCAGTCTTCTGGCACTGTTCCTGTAGACAATGATGACAAAGATCAAGGCCAAGGGCTCCTCTCTGGCTTCCCAGAGAATCCTAGGATAAATCCCATCCAGTCCAGGGGATTTATTAACTTTCACTTTCCAGAATTTCTAATGCCTCCTCCTTGTGAACCTCAATCCCATTTAGACTAGTAGCCTGTTTCTCAGTATTCTCCTCGCCAACATTGTCTTTCCCAGTGTACATAGTGGTGAGAATCATCCATTTAGTGCTTCCCCTATTTCCTCTGACTCCATGTACAACTTCCCACTACTGCCCTTGATTGGCCCTAATCTTACTCTAGTCATTCTTTTATCCCAGAGACACCTACAGAAATGTTGTAAACATCTGCTGTGGTTCTGTTCGCCGAGCTGGGAGTTTGTGTTGCAGACGTTTCGTCCCCTGTCCAGGTGACATCCTCAGTGCTTGGGAGCCTCCTGTGAAGCGCTTCTGTGATGTTTCCTCTGGCATTTGTAGTGGTTTGAATCTGCCGTTTCCGGTTGTCAGTTCCAGCTGTCCGTTGCAGTGGTCGGCATATTGGGTCCAGATCGATGTGCTTATTCATTGAATCAGTGGATGAGTGCCATGGCATGTTGTAAACATTTCCAGCCATGGTTAATCTGTTAGATTCAGTCATCGAGAGTAGGCAGCTATTCACATTCAGCTCAAAGCAATTTGGGAACAAAAAGCTCATTGCAGTAAAAGTGACTATGAAGTAGTTAGATTGTCCTAAGCTGCTTTCCTGGTCTGATCTCTAGTCTGTATCAGTGAGCTGGGCTTATAACTAGCCTTGAAATTTCCCGAATATGTCACACCACTCAGAGCAGCGAGAGGTGAGCAATAAGTACTGGTCTTACTAGTGACATCCGCATTCCAAGAGTGAATTTTAAAAGGATGTATATGTCACCCTCAATCATTTGCTTTGGTTTGACATTTGCTTATGGCTCATTGTTACCCCATTCTTTAGCATATTAGTTGCAGAAAGTGCTGCCATTTCTAGAGTTAATTTGGATGTAGTCAAATTAGGAGGTTTCCTTTTAATAGGACATAGCCGAGACTCAGAGTACCTTGTACACACTGATAGTTACTGGGCTGAATAACTGACTGATGGGGGAGTTTAAAATTGGTCACTTTGTGTGGAAGATGCTTTGTTCCACTGACTGATTTGTTGAGTGAGTAAATTGCACGTCAATTTCAATACATGGTGAATGATTCGATCTGCTGTTACTTGGAGTCTCACTGGACTAAGCCTACTAGGGACAGACTGCTGGTCGTTGTTTATTTCATGTCCAGGAACAAAATGAGACTCTCCAAGTGTGAACATTGTAAGTGTGGCAGATGGAAAATTTGTACACCTTTAAAATGTTTGATGACATTAGCAACTTAGTTAACTGTTGAAATCAGGGGTTTAAGGACAAGCTTCTGAGAAGTCTTATGCCCTCATTGGGGCTGTCAACGGTATCTACCACATTTCCCACACTTGTGTTCTCATCCTTTGCCCTCCTTTACTATTGGGTTCTCCATGTTTTCACCTTTCATGACACCAGTCTACGTAATCATGGAATCAGACTCATGCAGCATGGAAACAGGCCCTTCAGTCCAACTCACCCATGCTGAGCAGACATCCCAACCTGACCTAGTCCCATTTTCCAGCATTTGGCCCATATCCCTCTAAACCTTTCCTATTCATATACCTGTCCAGATTCCTGAAGAAGGGCTCATGCCCGAAACATCGATTCTCCTGTTCCTTTGATGCTGCCTGACCTGCTGTGCTTTTCCAGCAAAACATTTTTAAGTTCAGATTCCTTTTCAATGTTGTTATTGTGCCTGCCTCAACCGCTTCCTCTGGCAGCTCGGTCCATACACGTACCAACCACTGTGTTACATTACTCCTCAGGCCCTTTTTAAATCTTTCCCTTCTCACCCTAGATCGATGCCCTCTAGTTTGAGTCTTCCACTTTGGAAAAGTCCTCGGCGATTCACTCTACCCATGCCCCTCATGATTTTATAAGGTCGCCCCTCAGCCTCCGATGCTCCAGTGAAAAAAGCCCCAGCCTACTCAGCCTCTCCCTATAGCTCAAACCCTGGCCAACCTCCTTGTAAATCTTTTCTGCACTTTTTCAAGTTTAACAACATCTTTCCTATGGAAAGGCGACCAGAATTGAACACTGTTCCAAAAGTGGCCTCACCAATGTCCTGTATAGCCGCAACGTGGCGTCTGAAATCCGATGCTCAATGTTCTGACCAATGAAGGCATGTGTACCAAATGCTGCCTTCACCATCCTGTCTACCTGCGACTGCACTTTCAAGGAACTACATACTGCACCCCTGTGAATCATTTACTATGATTTCCATCTCCTTTAATTTGATATCAAGACTAAATATGCCTTGTGTTAGTGGACAGTGAAAAAAGTTATCTCAGAGTATAACAGGACCTTGATCAGATGGGCCAATGGGCCGAAGAGTGACAGACGGAATGCAGAATCACTGAATCCCTATGGAAGTGAGGAAGCAGGCCATTTGGCCCTTCTTGCTCACACCGACGCTCTGAAGAGTAACCCACCCTGACCCACCCTATCCTGTAACCCTGCATTTCCCGTGGCTAACCCACTTAGTCTGCATTAGGGACAATTTTTCCATGGCCAGTCCATCGAACCTGCACATCTTTGGACTATGGGAGGAAACCGGAGCACCCAGAGGAAACCCACGCAGACACTGGAAGAATGTGCAAACTTCACACAGACAGTCACCCGAGGCTGGAATTGAACCCGAAGTGAGGGACCTCAGCACCAGCTGAGCCTCTGTATTTAGATAAAGCTCCTTGCCCCACTACTGCTCTCTTTGGCTTGGTCTTTCAATCTGCTCTGATGTCCACTCTATCGCAGACCTCCCTCCAGTCCTTCACCCACTTCGTCCTTGGTCACAGCTGATCATACTTTAAACCTCTCGTGTTCTGATCAAAGGCTGCAGAGCTGAAACATTAACTTGGTTTCACTCTCCATGGATGCTGCCAGACCTCTATATGAAAAAAAAAATTCGTTCTACAGGATGGTTTTATAGGGATGGTGTGTTAGTAAACCATAACAAAAGGTGAGTCAGCATTTCCTGTTCCCTTGCAGATTCATCCACATAAAGCTTCACCTCCCACAGCACTGTTAAGGACCAAACCACTTACGATGAAGAATGTGGGTTGTCAAACTGTAGTAAGTGACGGTTATAGTTGGACACTCGTGTTATACTCAATACTTGGCTTTTCATATGGAAGCTGATTAAGTAAAGGTTATCAATGGTAATGAACTTACAGGAATCCAGGATGATCACATTTCTGTATTTTGCTTTAAACATGCAAAATGCCCTCAGTCACTTCAGGGATATTGGTATATGGAGTACAATCCCTGTACCATATCGGTTTCCTTATTTTAGGAAGAATGCAAGTGTGTTGGAAACAGTTCAGACAAGATGTACATCCCTGCAATGAGAAGGTTGCCTAATGTGGAAAGATTGAACAGACTGGGCTTGTAGCTGCTGAAGTTTAGGAGAGTGAGAGGCAACTTGATTTAAATGTGTAAGATCCAAGGGGTCTTGACAGTGGCTCAGTGGTTAGCACTGCTGCCTCACAGCACCAGGGATCTGGGTTCAATTCCAGCCTCAGGTGCCTGTCTGTGTGGAGGTTGCACATTCTCCCCGTGTCTGTGTGGGTTTCCTCCGGGTGCTCCGGTTTCCTCCCACAGTCCAAAGATGTGCAGGTCAGGTGGATTGGCCATGTTAAACTGCCCGTAGTGTTCTGGGATGTGTAGGACAGGTGCATTAATCAGGGGTAAATGTAGAGTAATAGAGTAGGGGAATAGGCTGGGTGGGTTACTCTTCGGAGGGTCGGTGTGGACTTGTTGGGCCAAATGGCCTGTTTCCAAACTGATTCTAATAAATATGGAGAGTTATACAGCACGCAAACAGACCCTTTGGTCTAACCAGTCCATGCCGAACATAATCCCAAATCAAATTAGTCTCTCCTGCCTGCTCCTGGCCCATATCCCATCCTACTCACATACTCATCTAAATGTCATTTAAACATTGTCACTGCATCTGCATCCACCACTTCCTCAGAAAGTTCATTCCACACACTGGCCACCCTCTGTGTAAAACGAATTATGCCTCATGTCTTCTTTAAATCGCTCTCCTTTTATCATAAAAATATGCCCCCTAGTCTTGTAATCACCCATCCTAGGGAAAAGACACCTACCATTGACTCTATCTATATCCCTCATAATTTTATAAACCTCTATAAAGTCACTCCTCAACCTCCTACTCTCCAGTGAAAACAGTCCCAGCCTTTCTTTATAACTCAAACCTTCCATACCCAGCAACATCCTGGTAAATCTCTTCAGAATCCTCTCTAGCTTCATAATATCCTTCTTGTAACAGGGCAACCAGAACTCAACACAGTACTCCAGATGAGGCCTCACCAATGTGTGATGTAACCTCAACATGACTTCCCAACTCCTCTCCTCAAAGAATGAAGGCAAGCGTGCTAAACACTTTCTTAACCATCCTGTCTACAAATGACATAAACTTCAAAGAATTATGCATATGAACCCCTTGGTCTATCTGTTCTAAACTACCACCTAGGGCCCTAATAATAACTGCATAAGTCCTGATTGTCCACTTGAGAGAGAATCTATAACTAGGGGTCACTGATCAAGAATAAGGGCATCATCCAATTAAGATAGAAGCAACTTTTTTTCTTTTTAAGAGAGGGTTGAGTATCTTTGGAAGTCTCTTCCTCAAAAAGTGACAAAAGCAGAGTCTTTGAATATTTTTAAAGCGAAGGTAGATAGGTTCTTGATAAACCGGAGGGGGGGGGGGGGGGGGGGGGGGCGTGAAAGGTTACAAGGCAGGAACGTGGAATCATCATATCAGCCATGATCTTATTGAATGACAAAACAGGCCCCATGTGTCAAATGGGCTACTTCTGCTCTTAATTCATGAGGTGGTGTAACAATAGGCTTGAGGGACAATTGAGCAGGATCATAATGAATGGAGGCACACTTTGGAAATGAATTCCAGTGAGTCAAATCCAACAACTCAGTATTCAATGGTTCAGCAGCTGAAGAACTGAGCCCACAAAAGGTGAAATAAATCTGAAACTGAACTCCAGTTTCAGTGACCATGATGCTACCGCCAATCGCAGTGAGAACACAGCTGGTTCATCAATGTTCTTTTTGGAAGGAAACTGCTGTCCTTATTCAGTCTGGTCCATACGTGACTCCAGTCCCATAGTAACATGGCTGACTCGCAACTGCCCTCTGAAACGCCTGGCAGTGCCAGGGCAATTAGGTCTCCAGAGGCCTTGCTAGCAACGCCCACAACCCATTGGGGGATAACAAAATGGAGGAGAAATTCTGACAGGGCATTTCGAAATGGAGAAGCTCTCCCATCAATATATTACAAAACTTCTTTCAATAAAACAAGTGGAAGATTTAAAAAACAGCCCGACCACCGATCTCCCATAGCCCCCCCCCAACTTTGGCTTGGCCCGAAGATTCTACTGCATCTATCAGCCTGGGTTTAAACATGTAGCAAGGTTGTGGACTCAAGTCCCACTCCACAGACCCAAGTAACTACTTCTGATTAACACTTCACAGAATCCCTACTAGGGTCATAGAGATGTACAGCATGGAAACAGACCCTTCGGTCCAACCTGTCCATGCCGACCAGATATACCAACCCAATCTAGTCCCATCTGCCAGCGCCCGGCCCATATCCCTTCAAACCCTTTCTATTCAAATACCCATCCAAATGCCTCTTAAATGTTGCAATTGTACCAGCCTCCACCACATCCTCTGGCAGCTCATTCCATACACATACCACCCTCTGCGTGACAAAGTTGCCCCCTAGGTCTCTTTTATATCTTTCCCCTCTCACCCTAAATCTCTGCCCTCTAGTTCTGGACTCCCCGACCCCATGGAAAAGACTTTGTCTGTTTATCCTATCCATGCCCCTCATAATTTTGTAAACCTCTACAAGATCACCGACGCTCCAGGGAAAACAGCTGTGCAGGAAGAGGCCATTTGGCCCATCAAGCGTGCACCAACCCTCCAATCAGCATCCAACGCAGACTCAGATCCACCCTACCATCCCCACGGCCTAGTTAACCGACACATCTTGGAACTGTGGGAGGAAACTGGAGCACTCAGCAGGAGAACGTGCAAACCTCTACACAGTCATCCAAGGCTGGAATCAAACCTGGATCCCTGGGGCTGTGAGGCAGCAGTGCTAATCATTGTGTCACTGTGCCACCCGACTTCAGCGCAGCACTGAAGGAGTGTAGCACTTTCAGAGGAGCTCTCTCTTGGATGACATTTCTACTGAAGGCCCTGTCAGGTTAACACAAAGTCTGAACTGTAGGGTAGTTCTCCCTTGTTCCTGCCCAGTATTCATTTTCAACTTCACATCACTAACCACAATTACCTGGTCACTATCTCATTGCTGGGTGTGGGCAAGTTATGTTTCTGACAGTATGGCAGTAACTTGACATCAAAAGCATTTCATTGGCTGGGGAATATTTTCAGATCATGAAAAAAATGCTGAACACTTGCAAATTGTTTCTCGGCAATTTTCGAGAACTCTTCCCATCTGAAGTTGATATGTAGTTTATGGCCACTGTTATTATAATAATGAGCCTTTAATGGTGCTCTCACACTTTCAGTGTAACTGAGGGAGACGTCATAAACAACGACTGCTCAAAAGAGCAGTGAATTATCACAGTTGTTTCTTTGTCTTGTCAGTGTAAAGGCTTTCTTTCAAAAGCATCTGACAGTGAGATCAGAATGCTCTTTCTGAGCTATTGAGAGACTGGCTCAGAGTTAAAGGGAACTGCAATTTGTAAAGAAGTGACAGCCCCACTTCCAGATGCAGAGCCATTGTAACTGGAATGTTATGTACTGTTTCTTCTTCAGTTTATGCAAATACTCACTGCCAGTCACCTGACACAGCAGATCATAGAATCCCTAGAGTGTGGAAACAGGCCCTTTGGCCCAACAAGTCCATACTGGCCCTCCAAAAAGTAACCCACCAGACCCATTCCCCTACCCTATTACTCTACATTTACCTGTGACTAATGCACCTAACCTACACATCCCTGAGCACTGTGGGCAATTTAACATGGCCAATCCACCTAACCCGGACATCTTTGGATTGTGGGAGGAAACCCACGCAGACACGGGGAGAATGTGCAAACTCCACGCAGACAGTCACCTGAGGCTGGAATTGAACTCTAGCCCCTGGTGCTGTGAGGCAGCAGTGCTAACCACTGAGCCACCGTGGTCATGTTTGAAGCTGACTGCAACAAGAAACTCCACGTAGAGAAACACCGGTCCAGAGGAATTTTGAGAGAAGGCAATATTTAATGCTTTTTGTAAGCTTGAGTCTCAGAGATTCACAAACCCTAAAGTGAATGGGATTTATTCTCTTTACCAGCAGGCACTGAGTGACTTTACCAGAGAACTATTCCTCCAACAAAGCACTAAAGAAGTCAACGGCTTCTACTTGTAGTTAACTCTACTTCAGAACACAACATTACACAGACACACACACAGACACACACACAGACACACACACAGACACACACACAGACACACACACAGACACACACACAGACACACACACAGACACACAGGCCATTCAGCCCTCTGTTGTCTGTTTGTTCTTTGAAAGTTTTCCAACTAACCCCAATTGCAATTTTCTCCTGCTCAAGTAAATGCCCCTTTCAAAAGTTATTGCTGAACTCGTTTCCATTAGCCACTCTGGCAGTGCACTCCAATTCATCATCACTCACTGGGCAAAACAAAATCTAATTAAGCACTGGCTCCTTTTCCAATCTGGTGACTGATATTGCTGCCAGTGAAATAGTTTCTCTGAATGTTCTCTGTCAAAAGCCCTACCTTTTGGTAAATGTACCAATGCTCCCCATGCTGGGGTCTGCTCTTAGGAGAAACTAAACTAGTCACCTCACCTAACCAAACTCAGTCAGCCCAGGTACTATTCAAACAAAATGCATGCATAAATGCTCCAATACTTGGCCATCCTTCTGAAAGTGGGATTTAGAAGGGGATATCAAACTGCACTGTTTCAGAATTGCCTTAGCTCAAACCACTGGCCTCCCTGTTCCTGGGACTCTTGAATCCTCATACCAGAATGGATCACCTCTTGTTTCTTGGTGATAGATTTGTCTAATCAATTCCATTAACCTGTCTGAATGCTTTTGCAGTCAATGCAACCCTACATTTACAATATTGTCTTGTCGTCTGCAAGTTATAAAATTATTATCTGTACAATTCGAGACTCCTCAGATACTGAAACACCATAATCCAAATACAGCAAGACCTGGACAGTATCCAGGCTTGGGCAGACAAGTGGCAAGTAACATGCATGCCAAACAAAAGCCTGACAATGACCATCTCTAATTGGAGGGAATCCAATCACGGCCCTTTGCCATTCAATGGTGTTAACGTCACCGAGTCTCCCATTATCAACATCATAGGGGTTACCATTGACCAGAAACACAAATGGATATAAATGCCAGGGCTACAGGAATCCTGCAGTGAGTGACTCCCCAAAACCTGGCCATTATCTACAAGGCATTAGTCAGGAGTGAGATGGAATACTCCCCACTTGCCTGGTTGAGTGCAGCTCCAACAACACTCAAGAAGCTTGACACCATCCAGGACAAAGCAGTGTGTACTATCCACAAGATGCACGACATAACGTGTCCAAGATTCCTTAAACCGCACCCTCCAAACTCATGACCACTACCACCAAGACAAACAAGGGCAGCAGATACTTGGGAACTACTGCACTTGGAAATATATCCCCATTCCTTCAGTGTCACGGAGTTAAAATCCAGGAATTCCCTCCCTAAGGGCATTGTTGGGCAACCTACAGCTGATGGACTGTAGCAGTTCAAGAAGGCAGCTCACCCCCACCTTCTCAAGGGGCAACTCGGGACAGGCAGTAAATGCTGACCCAGCCAGCAAGACCTACATCCCATGAGTCAATTAAAAAAGCCCAAAGTCCAGACTGGTTAGCAAGGTTAGGTCTTATGGAATACTGGGAGAACTAGCCATTTGGATACAGAACTGGCTCAAAGCTAGAAGGCAGAGGGTTGTTTTTCAGACTGGAGGCCTGTGACCAGTAGAGTGCCACAAGGATCGGCGCTGGGTCCACTACTTTTCATCATTTATATGAATGATTTGGATGTGAGCATAAGAGGTATAGTTAGTAAGTTTGCAGATGACACCAAAATTAGAGGTGTAGTGGACAGTGAAGAGGGTTACCTCAGATTACAACGGGATCTTAAATAAGATGGGCCAGTGGGCTGAGAAGTGGCAGATGGAGTTTAATTCAGATAAATGAGAGGTGCTGTATTATGGGAAAGCAAATCTGAGCAGGACTTATACACTTAATGGCAAGGTCCTGGGGAGTGTTGCTGAACAAAAAGACCTTGGAGTGCAGGTTCATAGCTCCTTGAAAGCGGAGTCCCAGGTAGATAGGATAGTGAAGAAGGCGTTTGATATGCTTTCCTTTATTGGTCAGAGTATTGAGTACAGGAGTTGGGATGTCATGATGCGGCTGTACAGGACATTGGTTAGGCCACTGTTGGAATATTGCGTGCAATTCTGGTCTCCTTCCTATCGGAAAGATGTTGTGAAACTTGAAAGGGTTCAGAAAAGATTTACAAGGATGTTGCCAGGGTTGGAGGATTTGAGCTCTAGGGAGAGAGGTTGAATAGGCTGGGGCTGTTTTCCCTGGAGCATCAGAGGCTGAGGGGTGACCTTATAGAGGTTTATAAAATCATGAGGGGCATGGATAGGATAAATAGGCAAAGTCTCTTCTCTGGGGTGGTGGAGTCCAGAACTTGAGGGCATAGGTTTAGGGTGAGAGGGGAAAGATATATGAGAGACCCAAGGGGCAACTTTTTTACGCAGAGGGTGGTACGCATATGGAATGAGCTGCCAGAGGAAGTGGTGGAGGCTGGTACAATTGCAACATTTAAAGGGCATTTAGATGGGTATATGAAAGGAAGGGTTTGGAGGCATGTGGCCCAGGTGCTGGCAGGGGAGACTAGATTGGGTTGGTATATCTGGTCGGCATGGACAGGTTGGACCGAAGAGTCTGTTTCCGTGCTGTACATCTCTATTGACTCTATGACATTAACCTACATCCTCGACGTTTCATTGTAAATATGAAGATACATATTTTTGAACAGGTTTCAAGTCCAGACTTTCAGGTGAGAGTTTTAAGTCAGCCACAACACATAAAACACCCATTCCACTAATGACACAATCAATTCACACCCATTTAACCATTAATTTATCCATCTTTATTCCCTCTCTCCAAAAGGTCTCATGTACCCCCCTTTCAGACTTAAATAGCTGATTATAGGCAAAACCTCCAAACCCTTTGAACTCAGTCCAGTTCCCAATCTGACCGGATAATTTTCCATCCAAAATATGCCTCAAGGAAGAGCAGCATTTCTGAGCTTTACGAATTAAAGACTTTCCCTCATTCCTCTACAAAGATAGAACAATGTCTTGCCTTCCGTAAACTTGAGCTCATCCAAAACTCTTGGTAATGGTGTCCTCCCTTTCCTCAAGTGGGCGGCACGGTGGCACAGTGGTTAGCCCTGCTGCCTCGCAGCGCCAGAGACCCGGGTTCAATTCCCGACTCAGGCAACTGACTGTGTGGAGTTTGCACATTCTCCCCGTGTCTGCGTGGGTTTCCTCCGGGGGCTCCGGTTTCCTCCCACAGTCCAAAGATGTGCAGGTCAGGTGAATTGGCCATGCTAAATTGCCCGTAGTGTTAGGTAAAGGGGTAAATGTAGGGGTATGGGTGGGTTACGCTTCGGCGGGTCGGTGTGGACTTGTTGGGCCGAAGGGCCTGTTTCCACACTGTAAGTAATCTAATCTAATCTAATCTAATCTAATCAAGTACCTTTCACCTATTACCCCTGTGCTCCCTAACCCATTTTGGTGCCAATTGTGCAACACCTTGAATTTGAAATTCAGGAATTTCAGAAAATGTCCATGCTCATTCCCTTCCTTGGTTCTGCAATGCCTTCCGACCCCACAACCCTCTAATAGATCAGCGCCAACTCTAGCCCCTTGAGTGTCCCTGTGATCAATTCCATGTACGTGTGCAGGGTGAGCACATGTGTGGTGGGTGCGTGGGTGGTGTGTGTGTTATATGTAACATTGCGGTGTGGGTCAGCATTCTGTGAAATCGCTAACATTTAAGTAACAGAGAGTTTGCTACGTTTGACTGTTGCAAAGCACTCATTATGTTCAAACCTGCCTGTCACGAGGACAAGGGTTTCAGTAGGTGGCCAGCAAAGCCAGCTGTTTGAAAGTTGAATTGCAGTGCTGTCAGCGTACCTCAATCTGTGCAGTGTGATTAGCATAATATGTTACAGCTTCACTGCCTTTGTCCTGAGGCTCTGAACCTGGTTTGAGCTTCTGTTGCAGCAGCTTGTTGTGTTGTGAAAGCTGGAGAAATAAAAACCAAAAGGATGTCAGCAGCTTGTAAAAAAAAACGATAATCAAACAACGACAGGATTTGTTATTGCACAACAGCTGACTATTCAGCCCTTCCAGATCTCCGAGCACCATTCCTCTGTCTCCTCACTGTCACCCTGCAAGTTCGTCTTTTCCAACGAATATTCTGATTTCCTGTGTCTGAAGTAAACTGAGGGGCGGTTGATCACACACATGGCAGAAACACATCATATTTTGAACACACAAGTGTGGTTGCCTGCTCTTTTCTCGGCTGGCATCTCAGTGTAATGCTGAGGGAACGCTCCAAGGCTGGAGGAACCACCTCTCACATAAAGCCCTGAATCAAGTTTCCTCCAGGTGTTCTAGTTTCCTCCCACAGTTCAAAGACGCAAGCAGATGGGAC
This sequence comes from Chiloscyllium plagiosum, assembly GCF_037043375.1. Lineage (NCBI taxonomy): Eukaryota > Metazoa > Chordata > Chondrichthyes > Orectolobiformes > Hemiscylliidae > Chiloscyllium > Chiloscyllium plagiosum. The sequence continues at coordinate 56,480,616 of NW_028270161.1, forward strand.
TAGTTTAGCTTGGGATTATAGTCGGCATGGACTAGTTGGACCGAAGGGTCTGTTTCCATGCTGTATGACTCTATGTACAGGTTAGGTGGATTGACCATGGGAAATGCAGGGTTACAGGGATAGTATAGGAGGGTGAGTCTGGGTGGGATGCTCTTCACAGGGTTAGTGTGGACCGATTGGCCGAACGGCCTGCACCCACACCTTAGGGATTCTATGATTCTATAAAGGTCCTGGAGTTGAAATTCCAAGACTGATCTGTCAGCTCAGCTGAACATAAAAGGGCACGTGGGACTATTCAAGAGGAGCCGGGAGAATACCCTTGATGCCCTGGCCGTCCTTACTCTCTTGAACAAATTCAACGAAACAGGCTAAGTTGGTCAGCCATTTCTGCTGATTGTGGGATCTCCCTGTGCACAATTTGGCAGCTGCATTTTCCTACTGAAGGACAGTGGCCACACCTCAAAGGGCTTCACTACTGGCTGTGGAATCATGTGAGCTGCCTTGAGGTGTAATGGATGCAACAGTGCAGCGTCCAGGCTGTGTTGGTGAGGCAGGGACATTTTGGATAAATAATCCTGAGGATGGGAGCTCAATTTTCACTCCTGCTGGGGATTCAGATACCCAGACAGTAAATGTGGTGCTTGAAGTTGTTGGATTGTCATTTAAAACAAAGAGATCACCGGTATTCTCCAGGAAAGGAAACCTGCCATTCTTGGGTCTTTGAATCTGATTCTGACTATTCAACACTTGCTGTATTTGTGAGGAAGTTTCTCAGCTGCTCCCAGAAAATATTCAACCTGGTTCATGGTAGCATGGTAGAAAGACTATCAGGGGTTCAGGAACATCATTCTCCCAGGGAGACAGGGAGATTAAGAAGGTGTTTAGCATGCTTGCCTTTATTGCTCAGATCTTTTGAGCATTGGAGTTGGCACATCATGTTGAGGTTGTACAGGACATTGGTGAGGCCTCTTCTGGAGTACTGTGTGCAGTTCTGGTCGCCCTGTTACTAAGCTGGAGAGGGTTCACAAAAGATCCACCAGGATGCTACTGGGAATGCAGTGTTTGAATTTTAAGGAGAGGCTGGGATTTCTTTCTCACTGGAGCGTAGATGACCTTATAGAGGTTTATAAACTCCCAAGTGGTGAATGACAGATGTCTTTTCACTACAGTGGTAGATTTCAAGGGGGCATATTTTTAAAAAGGTGGGAGGAGAAAGATTCAAAAAGGACAGGATGGAGCAATTTTTTTTTTTTTTTACACAGAGAGTGGTTTGTATAAAGAATGAACTGCCAGAGGAAGTGGTGGATGCAAGTACACTTACAACATTTGAATGACATTGGGAAGGATATGAACCAAACGCAGGCAGGTGGGACTAGTTTAGTTTGAGATTATGGACAGCATGGACTGGTTGGACCGAAGGGTCTATTTCCATGCTGTAGGACTGTGACTCCACAATCTGCCAGGGAAACTAGGGATGGTCAGTAAACGCTAGTCTTGCCAGTGAGGCCCACATCCCAGGTCAGAATTCAAGAACCTGCTGAAAAGTAATCATTGTACCATCATGAAGAGCATCTCACTTCTCCTCAGAATCAGGAAGATAAGATTTTGGCCTGGTACTGAAGGCTAGCATTGTTTACAACTGCATTTGTTGTCACAATTCTTCTAAACCCGAGCCTGGTCAGCTCAGGACTTTTTTTTAAAAAACTAACAAAAATGCAATGGCTATTGAGGAACCAGATTGGAAACCTGTTGCTGAACAGGGAAACAGAGCTCTAACAGAAAATGGCGGGTTCAACTCATTTTTATAACCACGTCAAAAATCATGGGAACAACACCAAATATGAAGGCCAGCCAGATATTAACACTCTGCAGGTGAACATTTTTACATAAAGCCTCCCTGATGCTTTACACAAAATGGATATGATAAAAAGATGCTATGCCATCTCCCACCTGTATTGTCAATATGTAACTGAGCTCTGGTCTAGAGACTCGATCACAGATTCTAGCTGACATTCCAGTGCAGTACTGCAGGACCTCTGGCCAGTCATGGGCTGCTGACTTTCAGAGGTGACATTAGACTAAGATCCTGCCTGCCCTCTCGGGTGAAAGAGATTGAGGCTTGCATTTTTGGGATCACAGCATGTCCCAATGGCTGATTAAATTAAGTCATTATTGTCATGTATGAGATGCAAGGGTTAATTAGAGATTTAGAATCATAACAGCCCTACAGTCCCACCCAAACCCCTGCCCCATCCCTGTAATCCTACATTCCTGGACAATACTGGTCAATTTAGCATTGATAAATCCATCTAATCGGCACTTTTTTGGACTGTGGGAGGAAACCCATGCAGACATGGGGAGAACGTGCAAACTCCAGACAGTCACCAGAGGCTGGGATTGAACCTGGGTACCTGGCACAGTGAGGTAGCAGTGCTAACCGCTGAGGCACCAAGACAGCCCATTTACACTAACCTGAGATGATAGGACCTTGTTTTAACAATGTGTCTGAATGAGGGATATAAAAAGGTTGTTTTAAAACCTCCTCTACAACATTAGGGATTTCTCCTCAGTGCTCAGGTCGATATTTATCACTGAACTAACAAGTAAAGTCAATTAAAATAAAAGTACTACAGATGCTGGAAATCTGAAACCAATAGGTAGTGCAGGGTCTGGCAGCATCCATGGTGAAAGAAACAGAGTTGATCCTTCAAATTCTTTTATGCCTCTTCTTTGGAACTAAAGGCTAGTATTGAACTTAAGACTCAGTGCCTCTCTCCAGAGAGGCTGCCAGATCTGTTCAGTTTTTCCAACAATTTCTGTTTTTAATTCCTGAACTTCAGTTCTGAGGAAGGGTCACTCAACCCCAAAATGTTAACTCTGATTGCTCTCCTAAGACACTGACAGACCTGCTGAGCTTTTCCAACAACTTCTGTTTTTGCAACTAATCAAATGCCGTCTGCAAACTAGCTGGTATGTTTCCTACATTACAACTGCACCTGCATTACTTCAGTAGCTGAAAGGGTTGTGGGACGTTGTAAAGGCATTATGTATTCTTTTCTTTGTAAATATACTGTTCATGACAATTAAAAGCTGGTTATTTGATACCCACCATGGAGAAATGTGCAGGAAGAGATTCCGTTTCATCTGATACAACCCAAGATTTTCAAAGGGATTGAGAAAACATTAAGCTGTAAATACTCTTAATTTATCAACATACCTGATGAGCCAATATATAAATGTTATGGCCAACATCCTTCGGTGAGATACATTCCTCTGAAGTTTCGTCGTTATCCACCTCCTCACCTTGACTGTAAGCATTCTTTATAACATCAACCTTCAAAAGAAAAGGCATTCAGTTTTGCACAGTGAAAGCTCCTTAAGGCAGTGTGTTAGTGTACGGACAACAGGAAGATGGATTGTTATAAAATTGCTTCATGCTATGCAGCCCTGAGCGCAATGTCAACTACTGTGTGCTCCAGTCAAGTGCTGGGAAGCATGGCTAATTTCGCTGAGATTAGGTCTCAACAAATTTTGGGCATGGCTCAGATGGCCAAGGTCCCAGTGAATTGAACCGAATTTATGGTCATGTGTACTGAGGGACAGTGAAAAGCTTTGTCTTGCAAGCTATACAGGCAGTTCAGAGTTAAATAGCGTTGATAAGTAAATAATAGGTAAACAACGGCAAAAACCAAAACACAGGTACAGGTGAATGTAAAGAGTTTGAGAGTCCATTCAGTATTCTAACAACAGTCGGGTAGAAACTGTTGTGAAACCGGCTGGTGTGGGTGTTCAGGCTTCTGTACCTTCTCCCCGATGGTAGAGGTTTTAGAAAAAAATTGCCAGGATGGGATGGATCTTTGAGAATGCTGGCGGCCTGTCCTTGACAGCGGGCCTGGTAGATGGATTCTATAGATGGGAGGTTGGCCTTTGTGATCGTCTGGGCTGAGTTCACCGCTCTCTGTAACCATGCAGCAGCAAGAAAACATTTCCAACCAGAAGCTCCCCATCCACCATTCCTTATTCTTTCCATTGTTGCTTTGTGGGGTGTGAGTAAGGGCAGCATTTGTGGCCCATCTCTTCATCAGAGTGGAAGTTCATGGGACAGTTAAGAGCCTGTCATACTGCTGAGTGTATAAAGTCTTGTGGAGGCCAAACAGGGTAAGGGCTGGCAGAGTGGTACATTTATTAGGATTTTTACAATAACTCGACAATAGTTTTTCATTTGCTCATGGGATGTGGGCGTTGCTGGCAAGATCAGCATTTAGTGCTCATCTCGATTTGCCCAGAGGGCAGTTAAGAGTCAATCACACTGTAGTGGGTTTGCAGTCAGACCAGATTATAGGGGAGACAGTTTCCTTCCCTAAAGCACATGAGTGAATCAGATGGGCTTTTACAATAATGGACAAAAGTTAAATACTTGCCATTAGCCTAACTTTTTATTTAGGATTTTTATTGAATTCAAATCTCACATCTGCCATGGGATTCAAACTCATGTACCCAGAACGTTAACCCGATATTCTGGATTGTTTGCCCAGTCTTATCCCAGATTTATTAATTGAAACTAAATTCCACTCCGGCTAATAAAATCTGAACAATAGTCTTGTGACATCCTTTAAAGGTCACTTTGGAAATAGTTTCAAAACATGTACTTTTTAAATGAACAATTTGACAAAAATACAAGTCAAGACCTGAACTCATTCATTTAGATGGACAGACAGTAAAAATCAGGGCCTGTTATAACCTTAAAGTTGTAACAATCCATCTAATTTGCTTTGGGATGATCGAAAGACAAATAATAATTGGACATTGTTGCTTGACGAAAAATAGATCTTTGCAAAGCTGTTGGGAGTTGGAGCTACATTAGTGAATAATACAGTGAAAAAATTCAGCATAACATTTTCAGTTTCTTACCAATTCTTTAGGTCGCATGTTGTATAGAATTCTTTCTGCATTTTCACTATCGTGTCTGCTTTCCATGATGGCAAGTAAAAGCTTAGAAGCATTGTTCTGTTTTATTACAAACAAACACAAGACATTCATTAGAACAACACCAGGCAACGTATTACCGGCAAGTCAGATCCCTGAATAATGTGTGATGTGATAGATCAGCTTTCTCATTGAAACATGGTCGCATTAAGCTGCAGAGTTTCTTTAACGACAGAACAGACATATCTTGAACAAAGGATGAAAACAAAACTGACTAAATGCAAAACACAATTTGAAAGATTTTAAAAACACACAGCAAAACAAAGTCAAAATCCCATTTTCCAACATTATCAAATCTGGAGAAATTGCCTCCGTCAGATCTCATAGTTTGACTTTAACAGATTCTCTGCAGTTCCTTGCTGCGAACTGTGAATACACACAAAACCGAGAGCTTGGATGTTCTCAGCTTCTAAAAACCTGCATATTTTTAACCAAATACTCCTGCTCTGGAAACTTCACAAAGTAAATTTTTCTACTCTAACTGTGCTTTCCCCTAAACTGTTCTTTACTCATTTCTCGGAGAGAAATTGTATTTACTTCTAACCTCAGGTCTTCAGTGAATGCCCTAAAACTATTAATCTCTGTAAAGTCGATCCTTAATTACTCTGAACCAAAACCAAGCCTAGTGGACTTCAAAGTTTACTTCACCTGTTGTCAACCACCACAGTAAAAATAATCACACACTGACACTCCAGAGGTTTCCTCTGCTCTGACACATACTGGATTAGGACTATCTGACCTAGGTACTATGTTTTTAAACCCTTCAAAAAATAGTTACTAACATACTACCATTTTTAAATCCAAAATCTATAATTCATCACTAGAGCCATCCTGGAACTCTAAAGTCTAAAGTCACATTATTTTAAAATAGGATTATTACATTCAGTAATCCATGATATATTACTGTGTACTGATGAGTCATGTTGGGCTCTCTCTCTCTTTCCATGGATGCTATCAGACTCGCTGAGTTTCTCCAGCACTTCGTTTTTCTTTCAGATCCTCATCATCTGCAGTATTTTTGCTTTATAACACCGTGCAGATTGGCTGCTGCATCTCCCACATTATAAACAATGAATACCCTTTAAAACTGCATCATTGGGACAAAGTATTTTGCGACATGAGGCTAGGAAAAGCACTGTACAATAACAAGTCTGCCTTTCCTCTTTCTAATGTGTGACTTTAGAGTCTGATGTACATGTGCTTGATACTCGACATCCTGTGAAATCACCTGTGGCATTGCTCAACACCTTTCTTATGGACAGAATAAATTGTACTTCTGTTTTGTGACTGTTCCTTGCCCGTCTTTCCTTCTCTTCAGATACATTGTTCTTTTTATCACTCTTTCACACTGGTGGTGATGGAATCTCATTGACTGTTCCCTCAGATTTCCCCTCTCATTTTTGCCAACTTGTGGAGTTGCTTTCTTACTGTTTTTAACATTTTGAAAAGGCACATGCTTGAAGATGGGTAGCAATGGGATGTCCAGAGTTCATGAAAAGCATTGTTTTGTTTTAAGTATGTTTCAGTAAATGACCATACAATGCAACAGTTATTCCAGTATGATTCATTTATACAAAACAAGAATTACATCAATGGGGGTGCTGCTTCACTCAAACAACATTTTCTCAAAGTCCAAGTCCATAAAGGTTGTCTCCCAAGTTGCAGGTTTGTGATAGGGATAATGACTTGCTGACCCAATGGGTATGATGTGTTTATCAATGATTGCTTACGGTTTATGGTCTTTGGAGAAAATAATTACTGAGAGCAGGCTTATTAGGTTTCAGTGCCTCTCTTGATCTAACTACATTTAGCTTAACCACACAAAATCGCTTTAAGCTTTCTACAGAAAAGTGGCAAACAATAGCCTCATTTCATCGGCTCAACAAAATTCCCACGTGTTTTTCAGCCAAGGAAGCAATCTTAAAATGTGGCCAGTTTTGTAATGTAGGAAATGCAGTCACTAATTCATGTGCTCCCAGAGACACCAGTCGTGACAATAAAGAGGGAATCAGCATAGAGTCATACAGCACGGAAACAGACCCCTCAGTCCAACCAGTCCATGCCGACTGCAATCCCAAACTAAACTAGTCCCACCTGCCTGTACTTTGCCTACAACCTTCCAAACACTTCTAAATAAATGGATCATTTGCCGATTAGCAAGAGGTTAACATGTGATGTGCCACAAGGATCAATGCTGGGGCCTCAACTCTTTATAGTTTATAAAAATAATTTGGATGAATGGACTCAAGGTGCGGTAATTGCATTTGCTGATGACACAACTATTGATCAGAAAGTGAGCTGTGAAGAGGAGGTATACAGTCAAAGGGCAACTTTTTCATGCAGACGGTGGTGCATGCATGGAATGAGCTGCCAGAGGATGTGGTGGAGGCTGGTAACATTTCAACATTTAAGAGGCATTTGGATGGGTATATGAATAGGAAGGGTTTAGAGGGATATGAGCCGGGTGCTGGCAGGTGGGATTAGATTAGGTTGGGATATCTGGTTGGCATGGACGGGTTGGACTGAAGGGTCTGTTTCTGTGTTGTACATCTCTATGACTCTAAGTAGATGAGGATCTGGTGAATGGAATATGGTGTAGGGATATGTGAAATTGCACATTTTGATAGGAATAATAAAACAAGCATATTGTTTAAATGGTGATAGATTTTAGAGCTCTGAGCTGCACAGGAATCGCAATAGACACAAAAGGTTAGTACACAGGTACAGCTAGGAATTAGGAAAGCAAATACTGTAGATTGTTATTGGTCATGTGGAGGGGACCTGATTACAAACAGAGGGAGGTTATGCTTCACTTATACAGCAGTGAGAACACGTTTGGGTTATGGTGTACAGAATTGGTCACATTTTATATACAGAAGGAGGCAGTTCAGAGAATACCTTGAATGGGCGAATTGTTATGAAGAAACGTTAGACAGGCTAGGCTTGTATCCGTGGCTATCTACAAGAGTAAAAGGCTTGATTGAAGCATACAAGATCCTCAGGGCCTTAACAGGATATGATGCGATTTACTGTCACATGGACCGAGACACAGTGAAAAGTATTGTTTTCTGTGCTATCCAGGCAAATCATGCCTTACGTACGTACGTCAGGGTTACAGAACAGAAAGAGGAATATAGTGTTATAGCTATAGAGAAGGTGCAGAGAAAGATCAACTCTAATATCGGAGAGGTCTGTTCAAAAGTCTGATCATGTTAGATGAAGTTTCCTCTTGTTGGAGAGGGGCTGCAGTGGCTAAGTGGTAACGTTCCTACCTCAGAGCAAGGAAACCTGGATTCAAGTCCCACCTGCTCCACAGGCATGTAATAACATCTCTGAACAGATCAATTTGAAAGTATCGAGGATCGAGAACTAAGCCCACTGTTTAAAAATAAAAATAACAATACTAAGAGGTAGAGGTGATGGGATATTGTTTTCTTAAAGACAGCTGGAAATTTTGGAAGTCACTTCCTGAAAAGGCAGTGGAAGCAGAGTGCTTAATATCATTAAGGCCGCGGTGGAAACATTCTTGAATAAGAAAGAGGGTGAAAGATTATCGGGGGAGGCAGGGTGGCTGGTTTGAGGTTACAGAGCAGGCACAATGGGCTGAATGGCCTACTCCTCTTCCTAACTCTCATATTTTAGTAAATACTCGTTTCAGACATGGGGAGAATTCACTTGGCTTTCTTTCAAATACTACTATGGGATCTTTTAGATCCAATTAAACATTACCTCATAGAATCCCTACAATGTGAAAACAGGCCCTTTGGCGCAACAAGTCCACACCAACCCACTGAAGAGTAACCCATCCAGACCCACTCCCCTTAACCAATGCACCTAATCTACACATCCCTGAATATTATGGGCAATTCACCTAACATGCACATCTTTGGACTGTGGGAGGAAACGGAAGCACAAGGAGGAAACTCACGCAGTCACTGGGAGAATGTGCAAACTCCACACAGTCGCCCAAAGCTGGAACTGAACCCGGTCACTGGCACTGAGAGGCAACCGTGCTAACCACTGAGCCACCCCAACCATAAATAGGGACCTTTTGGAATGTTTATTTCAAAAATGCACACAGTACCCTCCGGGTGCTCCAGTTTCCTCTCTCAGTCCAAAGATGTGCAGGTCAGGTGAATTGGCCATGGGAAATTGCCCATCGTGTTAGGTAAATTAGTCAGGGGTGGTGGGTCTGGGGGGGTTGCTCTGGGAGGGTCGGTGTGGACTTGTTGGGCTGAAGGGCCTGTTTCCACACTGTAGGGAATCTAATCTAATCTAATCTACACTAAATAAAGCAAAAGAAAAGTGCTTTGAGGCATGTTTTAACTTTAACATTAGTATTTGGTTTAACAAAAGGTTTGTCTGCATGCATTGTCCGATACCAACTATCAGAATGAACATACGCAAGGCAGACAACGGCCAAGATATTGTAGCTTTGCAAATTTTCTTTGATCAAATTCTTTGAATGGAATCAATATTCCCCCTCATCAGACCGACAGAAGTAGAATTAATTCTTTATAAAGAAAAACTGTTAACAATAGGCATCGATGATCTTACCTTCAGTTGTAAGACAAGGTCAATTCGGTACTTTCCGAGAGGGTTAATGTCATTGAGGATCAGTGCAATAATGATATCAATTCCATTACATTCATGGGTCGTGATGCAGGTCTGTGAGAGACAGAATCAAATATGGGTAAACTTCATTGCTTAGGGTGTTTAACTACTAATCAGAAGGAGAACAGAAATTGGTGCTGCAAGGAATTCTATAGCCAACAGCAACACAAAGGCTGCACACAATACAATGTAAACGATGGCGGGCTATTAGCAACATGTACAACCCTTTTAAATATGAAGGTCGACAAGATGGTGAGACTGCAATCGAATCACTAAACTGTAACGGTGCAGAAACAGGCCATCTGGCCCATCATGTCTGCACTGGCTTTTCCAATCAGCATCAGTTCCGAGTGCCAACCTCTTGCTTTTGCTCCATGTCACTGAACATTATTTCCCACTCAAACAATCAGCAAGTGCCCTTCTGAATGCCTCATAATCTTAGAGTTTCCATCTCTTTATCATGTTCTCTTTGATAAAGACATTCAGCAAAGTATTCATTTACTGTCTCAGACATGGCCTTTTCTCCATGCGTAAATCTCCCTCTGGTTTCTAATCAGGCCTGTTTGGTTCAGTTACTGTTTCGCCCACCAACTTCTTGTTCGAGTCAATCCTGCTCAGCTCTGCCCTTGCCCCATTGAAACTCATCCTCTGCCAATCGATTTTTCTCACTGTGTGCGTCATTCTCCAACACCATCCAAAACCTTATGATACAATGATCGCTGTCTCCTAAATGTTCCCCATTGATACTTAAGAGTCATGGAGACATACTGCACGGAAACAGACCCTTCGGTCCAACCCGTCCATGCCGACCAGAAATCCCAACCCAATCTAGTACCACCTGCCAGCACCTGGCCCACATCCCTCCAAACCCTTCCTATTCATATACTCATCCAGATACTTTTTAAATGTTGCAATTGTACCAGCCTCCACTACTTCCTCTGGAAGCTCATTCCATACACGTATGACCCTCTGCGTGAAAAAATTGCCCCTTAGGTCTCTTTTATAACTTTCCCCTCTCACCCTAAACCTATGCCTTCTAGTTCTGGACTCCCCCACCCCAGGGAAAAGACTTTGTCTATTTATCCTATCCATGCCCCTCATGATTTTATAAACCTCTATAAGGTCACCCCTCAGCCTCTGATGCTCCAGGGAAAACAGCCTCAGCCTGTTCAGCCTCTCCCTATAGCTCAAACCCTCCAACCCTGGCAACATCCTTACAAATCTTTTCTGAATCCTTTCAAGTTTCACAACATCTTTCCGATGAGAAGGAGACCAGAATTGCACGCAATATTCCAACAGTGGCCTAACCAATGTCCTGACAGCTGCAACATGACCTCCCAACTCCTGTACTCAATACTCTGACCAATAAAGGACAGCATACCAAACGCCACCTTCACTATCCTATCTACCTGTGACTCCACTTTCAAGGAGCTATGAACCTGCACGCCAAGGTCTCTTTGTTCAGCAACACTCCCTAGGACCTTACCATTAAGTGTGTAAGTCCTGCTAAGATTTGCTTTCCCAAAATGCAGCACCTCACATTTATCTGAATTAAACTCCATCTGACACTTCTCAGCCCATTGGCCCAGCTGATTAAGATCCTGTTGTAATCTGAGGTAACCCTCTTCACTGTCCACGACACCTTGAATTTTGGTGTCATCTGCAAACTTACTAACTATACCTCTTATGCTCGCATCCAAATCATTTATACAAATGATGAAAAGTAGTCGATCCATCTTATTTCCAAGAACTAGTTCCAACGACGTGTCCTTCCGTATTGGACTGGACACACCACTGTCGGAAACACTTCTGAACATAACCTTGGAATCGTGCCTCTAGCTGCCCCTTTATGTTATCTGTATCCCCGTCTATATTTGGGCAATTGAAGACCCCCAACATAATGACCACCAAGGTGGCATCTCACTGTAGTTTCTCTACATCCTTCCCACTCATTGATGGTCCATAGACTGCACCTAGAAATATAATTCGACCCTTTTTCTTCCCGAGTTATAGCTAAATTGATTTTGGACTTGAACCCTTGAGATATCCTTTTTCTCCAGTGTAGTACAATAGTACATAATGAGCCGTGCACTGAATTTCAGCTTTAACCTCAGGGTCAGTACTGAACAAACCCACTCCCATGTGTGAGGGGTATTATTTTGAAATCAGTACAAATCTCTCAGGACAGGCAGACCACTCTATAATTTTCAAATACATGTCAGTCTCTCTCCAGTAATTCCCCTTCCCAAAGCTTCATGAGATCATTACTCTCTAATCTTCCCGTTTCCTAAACCAGAAATACAAAGAAAGGCAACACAAGGAGTAGGTTACTGATTTTGTCAAAGTTATTACCATCAGGCAGTAGGGGTTGGTTCTGGGTGGAGTTTTAACCTGCTTATTGGGAATGGGTTATGGAATCTTGAATTAGAACCTCCCATCTTGCAGCCTGCACTGGCCCATGGTCCACTTCATCATCTCTCTGCAGGTCAAGGCCCGAGACTGGCCTTGTATACAGGTGGGGGGAGGGGTTCTGCTAAGGTCCACCAACCAGGATCCGCTTCTGCCTAAAGGACTCCAGTTCACTTTGAACATGGGCCCAAAAGGGGATAGACGTCCAACACTCCCAGCTCCCTTCACCCTGGCTGACACTGGTCACCTATTACAAGAAGTTGCCCAAAAGCAATCCTTAACTCCAGGCTTAACTATTCAAAACCTTCCCCTCTGAACCTCCCACTCTCAGCTGCCTGTATCCAAAGTCACACTGAGTCTGTTCACCCATCACCCCATTACTTGGTCACCTACGACAGTCTTTGAGGAGAAAGTGAGGACTGCAGATGCTGGAGATCAGAGCTGAAAATGTGTTGCTGGAAAAGCGCAGCAGGTCAGGCAGCATCCAAGGAACAGGAGAATCGACGTTTCGGGCATAAGCCCTTCTTCAGGAATGAGGAAAGTTTGTCCAGCAGGCTAAGATAAAAGGTAGGGAGGAGGGACTTGGGGGAGGGGCGTCGGAAATGTGATAGGTGGAAAGAGGTCAAGGTGAGGGTGATAGGTCAGACTGGGGTGGGGGCGGAGAGGTCAGGAAGAAGATTGCAGGTTAGGAAGGTGGTGCTGAATTCGATGGATTTGACTGAGACAAGGTGGGGGGAGGGGAAATGAGGAAACTGGTGAAATCCGAGTTCATCCCTTGTGGTTGGAGGGTTCCTAGGCGGAAGATGAGGCGCTCTTCCTCCAACCGTCGTTTTGTTGTGGTCTGGCAATGGAGGAGTCCAAAGACCTGCATATCCTTGGTGGAGTGGGAGGGGGAGTTGAAGTGTTGAGCCATAGGGTGGTTGGGTTGGTTGGTCCGGGTGTCCCAGAGGTGAAATCGCCAGACCACAACAAAACGACGGTTGGAGGAAGAGCGCCTCATCTTCCGCCTAGGAACCCTCCAACCACAAGGGATGAACTCAGATTTCACCAGTTTCCTCACTTCCCCTCCCCCCACCTTGTCTCAGTCAAATCCATCGAATTCAGCACCGCCTTCCTAACCTGCAATCTTCTTCCTGACCTCTCCGCCCCTACCCGTCTGACCTATCACCCTCACCTTGACTTCTTTCCACCTATCACATTTCCGACGCCCCTCCCCCAAGTCCCTCCTCCCTACCTTTTATCTTAGCCTGCTGGACACACTTTCCTCATTCCTGAAGAAGGGCTTATGCCCGAAACGTCGATTCTCCTGTTCCTTGGATGCTGCCTGACCTGCTGCGCTTTTCCAGCAACACATTTTCACCTACCACAGTCTTACCAGTTAACATTACACCAATTAGCTCTGATCTACGTTAACCACGGTTGACCTCCCAAAGGCCAATTGGCACACTAGTTCACACGTGACAAATGCGTTAACATTGGATGAGAATTAATTGATGGGCACTGACTCCTGAAACTTTACCTGATTCTCGTGGCACGGTCCCTGGCAATATTCAGTCAGCGTCTCCAAAGTCTGGTTGACGAGTGAGACATTTTTCTCGTTAATGTAGAGTCCCAGCAAGCCGAGCCCTCCTGTGGTACTGCCGCAGATACAGTCCATAAACTGCAGCGTTTCACACACCAAGTTATAATTGGTTTTGTTGTTTTGGTGCCGTAGAAAATTCTAGAAAGACGGAAAACGTGAAAACGATCAATCGTCAGTAAGTGGAGCAATCAGATCTCACTGATCTCTTCAATGAGAGATACTTTGATGTAATCCATACAAATGGTCAGGTTAGGGACAGGAGCTAGTCACGTCAGCTCCACCAAGATCTGACAGCAGCCTCAAATCCATATTCGAGCCTATGAGCTCATTCCTGATGAAGGGCTTTTGCCTGAAACGCCGATTCTCCTGCTCCTCGGATGCTGCCTGACCTGCGGTGCTTTTCCAGCACCACTCTCTCGACTCTAATTAACTGGACTCAAATTAAACTAAAAACTACACCACCTGGCACATTCCCAGTGAAACTCCCATCCACTGGAACGTTAGTTATTATACCAGTAATTATTCAAGAATCCTCCCCAAGGCCCCAGACTGCCAAACCCAGCCCTCACGGCTATATAAAGGCACTGGTCAATATGGCCGACAAGTCCATGTCTTTGTAATTTAAAAAGGGCTGTCAACACCTTATAGAATTGTTCCGTTTTCTGGTGCACCACGTTCGTAAGAAACTCCAGGGGAACGTGCTCCATCACTAATCTATACCACCCCATAAGACCTGGGGGGGTTCTGAGGCCCAACTCATTAAAATGTTCTTCCTTGCACTATACATAAGAATATTAAATAATCTCTTCCCACCCTCGTCTAATGAAGGCAGATTCAGCAGTCCCAAAAGGAGGGATACCAGATCCACCCTAACTTCAATTCCCAGAATCCCCTCCACCTCATTCACTATGACACCCCAGTACCTACAGATCTTATGACCCGACCACAGACACTGTGTCAGGGTGCCGGTACTTGTTTTACATTTAGGGCCGCCTGGGGGTGCCCCTGAACTTTGCTAATCGCTCCGGGGCCATAAGGGCTCTGTGGAGAATCTTCAATTGCAGAGCCTGCACTTCATTGCATTTTGAGATCTTCTTCATATTCTCCCATATGTCCTCCCATGTTTCAGATGAAGTTTCTACCCCTAGTTCCTGACTCCAGACTCTGTAGAGTCTTTCATTATCTTCCATGGTGTCCCCTCTCTGTAAGTGATATAGAGTAGATTAGATTAGATTACATTACAGTGTGGAAATAGGCCCTTCGGCCCAACAAGACCACACCGACCTGCCGAAGCGCAACCCACCCATACCCCTGCATTTACCCCTTACCTAACACTACGGACAATTTAGCATGGCCTATTCACCTGACCTGCACATCTTTGGACTGTGGGAGGAAACCGGAGCACCCGGAGGAAACCCACGCAGACACAGGGAGAATGACTGTGTGGAGTTTGCACAGTCGCCTGAGGCAGCAGTGCTAACCACTGTGCCACCGTGCCACCCACAGTACTGACCGAGAGAGTGCCCGCTCATCAGAGCGCACTCCTCTCCATGTCGGACTTGTGGGGCTGAGTCGAGAGCGTGGTCTGTCTCTGTATATAATCCCTAATCTGAAAATAACAGAAGAGGTCCCTACTGGGTAGCCCATATTTGTGGCTTAACTGGTCATATGACATCAAGACGGCTCCCTCAAATAGGTCTCCCAGACAGGAGACTCCCTTGACCTCCCACACCTTAAAGCTGGAATCCATTGACCCCGGCCTGAATCCTGGGGCTCCAACCAAAGGGGTAAATGACGAGGTCTTATGCAGCTTTCCCTTGTCCTGCACACTCTGACCATGTTTATAATAATTGGATTTCTACGACGTTCAGTAACAGATTTCATCCTATCCATAAACAGCAGGCTGAGGAGAGGACACCTTGGCTGGGAGACCTTGATGTTGAGCCATATCGACCTCCGGTCCTTCCACACCCAGTCACTCACAAATAGGACAATAAGGCACTTATTTGGTATCACTTCAAATCTGGGAGATTGACCATGCCTCCCCCCCCACCCCATACCGTGTGGGAGTTGCAGCTTGGTGAATTTAATTTTATGGGTGCCTACAACGCCAAATAAAGGATCCAGGCCAGCCACTGAGACTGTGCAGCACTTGTCTGGGAAATAGCAACAGGAGCATTCTCATGCGGTATAGTAGCGGAGGAAGAACATTCACTTTAATCAGAGCTGTTCAGCCCAACCATGATATTGGTAACCCCTCCCAATGCTGAAGTTGTTGTTTTATCCTTTCAAACAATTGCACAAAATTAGCTCGATACAGTGAGTGGAAAGTGGCGGTAATAAAAATACCCAAATAAAGAAAACCTTTTTGTGACCATTGTGTTCCATCCTCCAGACCAGGCACTCCCGCCTAGCCTCCTATGAGCATGGCTTCTGATTTTGTAAAATTTATTTTATACCCCGAGAACATGCCGAGTAAGTTTATCTTTTGTATTCACCGGGATACAGACATTTCTGGGTTAGCCAGCGTAGAGTGATTTCATGCTCTCCCTTTTCCTACTTTTGGGACAACTATTTCAGAATCCTTCCGAACAGCCTCCGCCCACAGTTCGATTACTAAGGTGGATGGCAGTGGCGAGAGGGGACACCCTTGTCTGCAGCATCTCTCAATGCTCAAGTTATCTGACTTTATCTGGTTCGTGAGGACCTCTGCCATAGAGTCGTTATACACAGCTCTGCCACCCAACTGGCGAAAGCCCCCTCCACCCCAGACCAAAACGTCCCAGGACACCAAACAAATATGGCCACTCCACCTGGTCACAACGCCTTTTCTGTGTCCAAGGAGACCACCAAGCTTGGAAGTGACCTCTGCTGGCATATCTGTACTCCATTCAACACACTCCTGATATTATTGCAAGAGTTATGACCCTTAATAAAACCTGTCTGGTCTTCCTTAGGATAGTGGGCAGTACCTTCTCCAATCTCAAACCTAGTGTTTTAGACAGGATTTTCAAATCTACGGTCAGCAGCGAGACAGGCCTGTACGAGACACAGTCTACAGGGTCTTTCCCTCTCTTTAGAATAAAGTGGGTATTGGTCTCCCTAAGAGAGGGAGGAACGCAGTCTGGCCAATTCACCTGACCTGCACATCTTTGGACTGTGGGAGGAAACCGGAGCACCCGGAGGAAACCCTCGCAGACACGGGGAGAACGTGCAAACTCCACACAGGCAGTCGCCTGAGGCTGGAATCGAACCTGTGACCCTGGTGCTGTGAGGCAGCAGTGCTAACCACTGTGCCACCGTGCTGCCAGTTTTCTTCCTCCATGCTTGCTGACCCTGAAGTGCACGCGCTTGGCTGGGGTGATCTGTGAGAAGCCCCTGGTCTTACCTGAAGCTCTGTGTTATGGTTCTCACAGAGTAGCTGCAGGAACCGGAGAATGGGCTCCATGATAGCGATCGCAGGGCTCATGGCCTCTTCCTCACCAGATTTCTCTTCCGACACGATGCCCTCATTCCCCACCGGCACCAGATCAGCCTCGGGATCCATCTCCCTTCTGTACATATAGTAGGCCTTGTGCGTGGCAACTGAGGCCTCTGCCAATTGCCCTTTCACTCCCTCCTTCAGGTGATACGATGAATCCTTCACTGAGGAATATGAAAAGACGGTCTGCTTTGTAATGGGTAAGGTCTATGATGCTCTAGTCCCTCCTGATTGCACAACTCGGAAGAGGAGCCCAAGTTTTCACCTCAATAGCATGTTACGATGCACATCATGAAATCTCTAGGGTCCCTTAGATACCTTGAACTTGACCTCTAGACGGATGGTGGCAAGGAGAAGAGGGGGTTAATCAACCGGGAGAGCAGCAAGTCAAACCCAGGAGAATGGGTTCCAATGATGTGGAAATTTAGTTCTGTGGATGGACAGGAAGAAGTGGGACCGTTTTCTGTCAGGAACAGAAGGTTGAAAGGAGATTTTGATTAAGGTGTTCAAAATCCCAAGGGGTCTGGACAGAGTGGATAGGGAGAGATTGCTCCCGTTGGTGGGAAGATCGTGAATAAGAGGGCCTAGCTTTAAGGCGATTTGGCAAAAGCAATGGGGACATGAGGAAAATCCTCTTCCCCACACAGAGTGTGGCTGGGATCTGGAATGCACTGCTGGAGTGTGTGGTGGAGACAGGGTCAATTAAGGGGAATGCCTGTCTGAAAACGCACAGGATCAAAGGGAGACAGTGTGGGAGTGGCACTGGATGAATCGCTCAGCTCACTTTGTGATCCAACACGATGGAGCGAATGGCCTCTTTCTGTGCTGCACCTGTCAAGAGATTCTGGGGTTGGTTTCACAGCCTGGGCAGCTGGTTCGTGTGAGCAGTGCAGACTTCCAACCTAAAGCAGCAATTGTGATCCTCCTGGTGGTGCATCAGACCAATCTCCACAAGCTCTCTTTAGCCACCCACCTCTGACCCCTTCACCATCTTGCTGTTGTTAACGGGCATTAAAATAAAACCCATTTGACACAGTCCCCACCAAACCGAATCCAAGAAGAGAATGAGAATCAACACCATTAAAAAAAATTACCTCCTAGTCTCTGCACTTTGCAGTTAGAATAAAAAAGTGGGCACAGAATGGAGACAGCACAGAGGAAGGCCATTCAGCCCAATATATCTGTACTGGCTCTATGTTTGAGCAATTCACCTGGGACTACTTCCCCAGACGCAAACCATTCTCTGTGTCAAATAATGTCACTGTTGCTATCTGATTAGACTAGACTCCCTACAATGTGGAACAGGCCCTTCGGCCCAACTAGTCCACACCAACCCTCCGAAGAGTAACCCACCCAGACCCATCTCCCTCTGACTAATGCACCTAACACTATGGGCAATTTAGCATGGTCAATTCACCTAACCTGCACATCTTTGGACTGTGGGAGGAAACCCATGCAGACACAGGGAGAATGTGCAAACTCCACACAGACAGTCGCCCGATGCTGGAATTGAACCTGGGACCCTGGTGCTGTGAAGCAGCAATGCTAACCACTGAGCCACTGTGCCGCCCTCTTGCCAATCAATATCCTCTGCTTCTCAATCCTTGTGTCAACGAGGCCTGTTTCTCCCGATCTACTCTGTTCAGACCCCATCTTGTCTGGAACAGGCCTCTGGGTCCAGTGGGGAGAGACAGCCTCATCCCCTTCCGTATATCTCTGGGAGTAAGCCATCTCAATTCCTCATTTCTGATTCACCCTACAACAGAACAGCTGAACTAAAGGAAATTAAACCTGGGGGTGGGGGGGGGTGGGGGGCGGGGGGGGTTGGTTCCAAACCTGCAAGGCCATGAAGTGGCCCAAACAGGGGAGAAGCCAGATGGAGAGAGAGAGCGAGCAGCAAGGCAGCTAGATTTGGAGGCCTTGCCTAACTCATTGCTCACTGTCATGCTGCCTCTCGGTGGATTAAAAGAGAACAGCTCTAATTATGATTCATGGTCTTGTGTTATCTTACTGTTGTCACAGGACCAGATTATATCACAACGCTGTCCCCCTTATGGTGTTGTGATACCGAATTTGATTATCCTCACTTTCATGATAAAAAGACAACAGTAGCAAAATGGGCCAATTTCTCCAATTTTAAAGCCTCTTTCGGAGGGCTGTAGATGACAAATACAACTGCAGGCAGAGTGTTTTTTCCAGCTTGTTATAGATGGAGAGGACATGGTGGAGGGAGGGATCTCTACTGCGCTTCAATCAAACAGTTGCTTGCAGCAGGTATGGGATCTGGGGTACCCTCACACTGCGGCCCCCTGCCCTGGGGGTAAATCCCACACTGCGGCCCCCTGCCCTGGGGTAAATCCCACACTGCGGCCCCCTATCCTGGGGGTAAATCCCACACTGCGGCCCCCTGTCCTGGGGTAAATCCCACACTGTGGCCCCCTGCCCTGGGGGTAAATCCCACACTGTGGCCCCCTGCCCTGGGGTAAATCCCACACTGCGGCCCCCTGCCCTGGGGGTAAATCCCACACTGCGGCCCCCTGCCCTGGGGGTAAATCCCACACTGCGGCCCCCTGCCCTGGGGTAAATCTCACGCTCCTGGCCTCCTGCCCTGGGATAAATCTCATGCTGCGCGATGACCTCTGACCTCGGTAAATTTCATAATGTGGGCTGAGCTTTAACCTGGGGTAAATCTCATGGTGCAGGGGAGGGGGCTCTGATCTGGGGTAAATCTCATGGTGCAGGGAGGCCTCTGACCTGGGTAAATCACACCACGATCCACACCAATACCTCAAGCCTCGCCAGCAGCTGTTCCTTCCCATTCCACAAACAACATTTTCCCCCTGGGTTGGTACAACTCTGCTCTCAGAGTACCCCAGCAACCCCCCCAATCCTGGTTTCTGGTTCTTTCTAGGAGCCCCTGAAAGCCAGGACCCATGGCCGTTGCCAAGCGACAGTTCTGTGTGGAATCTTCTACATTTGCCTGAGACAACAGGCGGGGTCTTCAGTATCTGCTCTGAAAGAAGACCTGTCAAGCCAACACAGGTGAGGAAACCCTTGGGCACACAGTCAGGGAGGTCCTGCATCTCGGAAAAGAAGAACATTTGGCCCATCTAGTCTGTGCTGATCAAGTACAAGCAGCTAATTATTCGTGCATCATTGATCCAGAACCCCTCTATAGTCACACCAATGTCATCAACGTGTTAAAACAAGGCCATTCATGGCTTTCCAGATTCAGTAACTTGCCCCATTCCCCCCCCAGTGAGCTTTGGTTGGTGCCCCATTGCTATGGAAACGGTGTTACCTCTTCTCCTGTTGACAGGAGGCACAACATCATAATCATCCTCTTTCTTCTTGCAGCTCAGGTCATTGGTGTTGACAGATACTGTTGCCCTTATCTCCTGTTGGGCCAGTTTCATGCGATCGTATAAGACTTTGAAGAACTTCTCAGATTTCTTCAGCTCGTTGAGTTGCCGGTGGAACGAATGCTAAGATTTGAAAACAGATGGATTAGCAGCAGGTTGTGGGTGGGGAGGGGGAGGTTAGGCATGGTAGCTCTGGGAATCAGTGGCCGTGCCCTACCTGGATCTGTGTGTTTCCTCCTTCCAGCAACGCGATGCCCAGCATGATGCTCTCTTCGAAGATCCTGGAGTTCTTCGTGTTGGTGATGAGATCGGTGACCAGTTCCGAGGCCCCAGCCCGGTCAAGGTGACACTGGATCTCAAACACGGAGACCCCACACTTGTCCGAATCAAATGTACTGATGCCTGCAGGAAAACGTCAACCCAACTCTTTTAGTCGGAAACTTAATTTTGTGGTCCACAGAATTGCACAGGGAGGCCAAATCAGCCCATTGAGTATCCACTCTAGTTTCACTTCCTCACCCCCTCCCTAATGAAGGAACTGTACTTGTGCCTCTTTCAGCAAGTTAAATGCCCATCCCTGCTCATGCTGAATACTGTGGGGGACAAGTAATTACTTTCCTTTGCATGTGGCAGACTGACAGCAAAAAGATTGCTTCCCATATCCCAGCACAAAGAGCTGATACACCACCCACCCACAACGCTACCTGGGCTCCAGCTCTGAATCCACTGACAGCGCAATGGCAGCCACACATTTTATGGTTAAACTTTCTTCCCATTCCACACGCTTCCTCCTCCGCTCCCTCAACCCGCCTCTTCCAAATCCAACCTCGATTAGGAATCTTGAGCCCTGACCAGGTGATTCCCTGGTCTCCTGAGTCCGAAGACTGTGAGCTTTCAGAGCGTCCCTTCACGCACTGGGGCTGCCGTGCGGTACCGAGGGATTACCACACTGTCAGCAGTGCCCTTTCACAGAGGAGAATTCACACTGAGGCTCTGACCTCCTTCTCAGGCCAGGCCGACAGTGCCACCACATCAGTCATAGGAAGGCTAGGACCTGATAAGCTCCCTTTATATTGTCGCTTGTGGGAACCTGCTGTGGACAAACTGGCAACTGGGTTCCTGCACTGTAATAGCAACAACGCTTCAAAACCACTCAACAGCCCATTAGATCCTTTGGCATGTCCTGATATTAAATACATTCTTAAATCATCCAGCTTTTTTTTTATATTAGTGGGATGAGGGCGTCGCTGGCTAGGCCAGCATTTATTGCCCATCCCTAATTGACCAGAGAGCAGGTAAAAACCAACCACATCGCTGTGGGGTCTGGATTCACATGTAGGCCAGACCAGGTAAAGATGACAGCTTCCTTCCCTAAAGGACACAAGTGATCCAAATTATTTTTTTTTAAACAATAATTAACAATCACCAGGAGATTAGCTTCTTTTTTGAATTCAAATTTCACCATCTATCACTATGGGGTTTGAACCTACAATCCCAGAACATTTGCCTGGAACTCTGGATTACCGATCCGACAACATAACCACCACGCCACCCCTCCCCCACTTATCTCACACCTCAGAGGCTGGTTTGACTCGTACCTGGCCCTGAAGGTAAAATATGGTCACTGCACCACAAATTCCCCACTACGTAAACCATAAGTCTTTTCTTTGACTAGAGATTCCTGACTGGCGCAGGCTGCAACTGGAATTCCCGGAGGACAACGGGCAAACTGCAGAACGCACGCTGCATCAGACCACCGTGCAACAGTCACAGACTGTTTTACAGTTGAGCCAAGAGTCCTGGGTTCAACTCCCACCTCCTCTTCTGTGAACAGCGTCGCTGGAGCCACAGTATTAGCCTTATCTGAGAGGGCAGTTGGAGATTCAGTTGGCATCTCAGTCAAAAGGGAGCATTTATAACAACACAGTCCTCCCTCGGTGCTCCCCTGCCAGTGTTAACCCAGACTTTATGCTCGAGTGCCTGGCGTGGGACTCGAACCCTTGACCTTTGATTCATGAGGATCACCCAGTAAAACAAGAACCTAAGATCAATTTGTTGCTTTTACGTTTGCACACATCTAAACCTATCCCAATTTCTATCATTTTAAACCTTGCACTTTAACAATACGTCCTGTGTTTACCTCCAGGTTGTGCAGACTTGGAATAACTCCCTGTCTGTAGTGGGGGATTGATGCTGCTGCTGTGACTATCTCCTTTATAGACACTGCGAAGGTTCCCAAAATAGCGATTCAGAAGGATCTTTCTTAAAACCGTGCCCTTTAAATGAACAGATTAAAATTAATAGAAATAGAAGAAGAAAAAGCACTTCAAAGATTATTTCACTACTGCCTGTGAAGTAAGCTTCCTGCTTCTGTTATCGACGCTGCGATATGAAGGGGTTGGTTGTTCACGTGTAAACTCTCACTCACTAGCACTCCAAAGAGGGACAACACAATCGAATCATCAATTCACGGAACATGCTGCAGTAACTCAGCAGCTCTAGCAGTATCTGTGCAGAGCAGACGAAACGGTGGCTCAGTGGTTAGCACTGCTGCCTCACAGCAGTGAGGGTCCCAGGTTCGATTCCATGGGCGACTGTCTGCGCGGAGTTTGCACATTCTCCCCGTGTCTGGGGTGAATCTTTCTCCGGGTACTCCAGCTTCTTCCCACAGTCTGAAGATATGTAGGTTACACACTAAATTACCCATCATGTGCAGGCTAGGTGAATTAGCCATGGGAAATGGAAGGTTACAGGGATGGGGTGGGTCCCATGTGGACTCAATGTGCCGAATGGCCTGCTTCCACCCTGTAAGGATTCAGTGTGGTGTTGACACAATTACGTCATGTGTGTGTGTACACGTGCAACACAGTGGGATCATTGGCATCCAACTCGAGGGGGAGTCTTGACCATAGCCAATCTTTCGAGGGTGTTCCAGTGAAATGTCAGTCTGGGCCTGGAGCCCAGGACCCGGAAGTAGTGAACCCACAACATTCTGACCCAGAGAAAGGAGTGTTGGCCACCGAGCAACAACAAATAATCCAAGTCCCAGAGTGGGTGAAAACTATACCCCATCCCAACATTCCAAACTGCTTCAACATCCAAAACAATGCAAATATCTCAGCAAGACAATGCCTCTCTTTGGGGGTGCTATTTGTTAATTTGGAAATTGAACGAGTAATTCACAATGGAAGAGCTAACAAAGAAACACATTGTACAAAATGCATTTAAATAACCGTCCTATGGGAAAGAACAAGAATCTGGAGATCTGTGAGATAGCCCTTATGCTTTTGGAGAAAATTCCTTTATTTAAAATTGCTGGCTAAATTGCCTTTTAAACATTGGATTTCTCTGAAGATGACGGATTGTAATAAGAAGAAACTTGATTCCTGGAACTGATTGCATGACCAAGTTGCCTGGGAAGTCAGCAATCATTCAAGAAAGGGTAAATACAAATGTATTATTGGGGGTATAGGGCTGATAGGTTTCTGTATGTGGTTCTATACACAGGCAATTTAGCTTTGACAAAGCTTATGGAAGAAAATTTTTCAATCAAGCAGAATTGCTCAAGCATTTAAATTTCTTCCTTTGACAATTTTTAGAATCCCTGATTATAGAATCCCTCCATTCGGCCCAACAAGTCCACACTGACCCTCTGAAAAGTATCCCACCCAGACCCATTCCTCTGCCCTATTACTCTATGTCTACCCTGAATAATGCACCTAACCCACACATCCCTGAATGCTATGGGCAATTTAGCCTGGCTAATTCACCTACCCTGCACACCTTTGGACTGTGGGAGGAAACCGGAGCACCCAAAGGAAACCCACGCAGACACGGGGAGAATGTGCAAACTCCACACAGTCAGTCGCCTGAGGTGGGAATTGATCTCAGGTCCCTGGTGCTGTGAGGCAGCAGTGCTAACTGCTAAGCCACTGTGCCACAACAATTGAAGGAAGGATATTATTATTAAGCTGGAGAGGGTTCAGAAGAGATTTACCAGGGTGTTGCCAGGAATGGAAGATTCAAGTTATAAAGAAAGGCTGGATAGGCTGGAATGTCTTTCACTGGAGCGCCGGAGGCTGAGATATAACATTATAGACGGCTATAACATCATGAGGGACATAGATCGGGTTAATGGTTGGTGTCTTTCCCCTAGGATGAGGAATTCTGAGACTACAGGGCAGATTTTTAAGGTGTGAGTAGAGAGGTTTAAAAAAAGACATGAGGGGCAGATTGTTTTTTGTTTTCAACACAGAAGGTGGTTCATGTGAGGAATGAACTTCCTGAGGGAGTGGTGGATGTGGGGACAGTTACAACATACATCAATAGGAAAGGTTTGGAAGGATATAGGCCAGGAACAGGCAGAAGGGGCTAGTTTAGTCTGGAATTATGTTCAGCATGGGCTGGTTGGACCAATGGGTCTGTTTTCCGTGCTGTATACCTCTGTGGCTCTATTAACATTGAGTTCTGGGATTGACAAACAGAGACAGAAATCCTAGAAGCAAGACTTCAGACGTGAGGAACTTCAGAAAGAGGAGATTTCTGACCCAAGGTGACTACACTGAAGATGTTAGCAATGCCTGCATTGAGCTGGGTGTTGGAGGAGAGCTGAGGGGCAAGATTTCTAGAAGTATACAAGGGATCCAATACACTCCAACTCTTACACAACCATCTGCAAATATTCTCAGGTCAAGTGGCTCATCTTCCAAGTTCTGACGTGGCAAAGATGGCTTTTTGATGTGTAAGTGAAATGGCTCTGGAGGGAAATTTGAGTTAAGAAATTCACTTTACAGTCAATTTTAAAATTTTAAAGAGAGTCATTATTCACATTCAGACTTCGGATTTTTGGTTTATAAGATTATTTTGTTTTAAAGAGTGAACCTTGTGGATTCATTCCTTTAGCAAACAATTAGATGTTTGGATTTCCCCAAAGAAATAACTAGCCTTTACCAAGATCACAATGCTTTGTTGATTTATAAAGGCTGAAGGTCTGCACACCGCTGCACTCACCTATAATCGGAGGTCACACCACTCCAGCTTCTACTCCTTCACTTCTCCCGATGACGGGGCAGCGCTCCGAAAGCTTGTGATTTCAAATAAACCCGTTGGACCATAACCTGGTGCCATGTGACTTCTGACTTTGGCCACCCCAGTCCAACACCAGCACCCCCCACATTATGGCTACCATCAACACCTCTCTTTGAGCACAGACATTAAACCAAGGGCTCATCTAATCCCTCCAGTTGGTTGTGAAGATCCTGCAGCAGTTTTGAAGGAAGAGCTGGCGAGTTCTTGCCAAAGTTTAATCGCCCAAACAGTGTCAGAGGAACAGACTGCCTGGTCATTACTAAGTTACTGTGACACCTCACTGTTAGCAGGTTACCCGCCCAGCATTATAACATCAACTAGACTTCCAGAGTGCAGCACTGTCTTGCGGTCCTCAAAAAGGTGCTTTAGAAAAGACAAGTCTCCCTTTTGTTTTAAGGTGAGAGCTTATGCAAGAGTCAATTGTGTTCCACCTCGTTGCACAGCGCGTGATGGTGCTTTCCCAGAGCATTTCACAGGCTGAAGGAGTTAGTACTCTGAATCACCTCCCCATGTTGTGATAGCTGGAATTTCCCACAATCACACCTGACAGCCTGGGGCTGCACACAATGCCCACATGTACAGCCACGTGCTGCTGTGCTTTGGCACGAATAGAACCCAGATAGTCACCACCCTCCCAAAAAAAATCTCTTTGCCTTCAATTCACGTGGCTGGGAGTAACGGATAAACACAGAAATAAAGCCTGAATGCTTACAACAAGGTTATTATCCAGAAAACGGCTTTGTCACAAATCTAAACAGGTCAGGCTGGTGATTGAAATCAAGGCTGGTTCTGTGTTATAGGGTCCTTTCAAACAAACTTTTAACACGTGACATTTCCCCAAATCTGCAGTTCGAAAATAAAATCCGAGTAAACCATGCTCACATTGCATTTTTCAGAGAGAGCCCTCACAACCCCAGACCCTAAAATGGCAAACATTTGATTACACTGCTCGTTAAAATTATTTTAATGCGATTTTAATTATTTTATCAAAACTGCAGTCCACTATATCTGGAAGGCAGCATTCAGGAATTTGTTCCCTGGATTTAAAGAAGCTGCAGTTTATGAGGGTAAGAATGGTGTTGGAATTCCTTGGCATTTGAATGTAAACAATTCTTCACAGAAATCCAATAATTTACTTCAGGCAACAGCGGTAAAGACCTTCACAATCAGGAGGGACATTTGCAATGTGGACCCATCCAAATTGGGATTACGGCTGGTTCGAGGGATGTTCTTTTATGCTAGCTCAAATAGTCATGGGATTGCGCCTTTACACTTCACGTTCGTTGATGGCTTGGCCAGTTTCAGGTAGACCCTGCTCAAAAATAAAAGGTGTCATCGGGCAGTCAACTCTAGAGCCGTAACGGTGGGGTATGATAGAATAGAATGGGAGGAGGGTCAGCATAAACGGGTTGGGCTGAATGGCCTGTGTCCACGACGTATATTCTATGAAGCTTTCATCAGAGTTGGGAAGGGACAGTCATGGGAAGCTCGTGCTTCACTCGGTGGTCAAGAGTTAAAATTACCGCATGCAACTGGAGACTTCAAAAGCCGAGAACCCCTTTTAAAAAGCAAAGGCAGGAACTGGCGGTGAATTCTAAAACAGGCTGAATAATGAGTGGGAGGTGGATGAGCTTCACTGGGGAGTCCTCATTAGATTACAGTTCCTGTATGCGCGTGCAACCATAGGGAAATCAAACACCAGGCTGGTCTCTCTCTCTCTCTCTCTCGAGAACACAGCAATCAAAACTGGCACTCAGTGCCAAAAATAAGCCCAAGGGATATATATTGGGCAACATTCACTTTACAGTAATTTGGCACATGGGCTGGAGGCTTGCTGGGTAATACTGACACATCGTGCATTCTTTATTTTACATTAAGTTCCTTTCCTCACTTTGCTGGTTAAAAGTGGTCAATAAAATTGCCATCAACACTGAGTTGATCTCAACTTTATTCATTCTGTAGCCTGTTTATGTTCTGAAATCAATTTTGCCACGGCTGGCCAATTTCTTGGACAAATTCCATATCCGTGCGCCCAATTTAGACAGCTTGGGGCTCAGTTCAAATGAAATGCATTTTCTAAGCAACTGCTCTGTGCCACACTGCACCTGAGCAGCTGCTGTGTAGTTTATTATGGATCGAGACAAGCAAAATACACAGACGGAAATAGCTGTCAAAACTCATTCTTGCTGAAATACTTGCTGAATTACTGTAACAGAAAGATTTGCATTCGTTTTTCCCTATAGCCAGGTAAAGGTTTATTGAAATGGTAAAATTACAACTGTAAAAAAAGCAAGATGGCCACAAAACTAGGAGTTATAATGAAATGGAGTGATTCAATTTTTTTTTGCATTTATCAGCACATTCTAAAGTCCTGATGAAGTATTTGTTTCAAGTGTTGCTCTAAGGCAAGCAAATCTACCAGCCGAATTTTGCATTGTGCGATTCCACAAACATCATTATGATAAAGGGAGAATTTGACAAGTTGGCAGAGGGAGAATTGTGGGTCAGATCAGTCAGCTGTTCTATGATTAAACTGCAGGGATCCCACTCCATCCTATGCACATGGTATACTACCCTCTAGCTTCTTAGGGAACTCACCCTCCTCCCTTCATTCCATCCACACAGCGACCTTTATCTATCTCTTTCAAAACATGACAACTTTCAAAACATGGCGTTGCAACTATGTTTTCTTCTCCCACTTGCCCATTCCTCTTTATTTGTCCCCTTTGCACATCATTAAATGTTATATACAAATGCAAGAGCACCATTAAGAAGGCAAATGGAATATTGTCCTTCATTGTTAGAGGGATGGAGTTTCAAAATAGGGAGATTATGCTGCAGCTGTATAAGGTGTTGGTGAGGCCACACCTGGAGTACTGTGTACAGTTTTGGTCTCCTTACTTGAGAAAGGATGTACTGGCACTTGGGGGGTGGGGGGTGGGGGGGTGGGGGGTGCAGAGGGGGTTCCCTAGGTTGATTTTGTAGTTGAGAGGGTTGGCTTGTGAGGAGAGACTGAGTAGACTGGGATGATAGTCATTGGAATTTAGCTGAATGAGGGGGACCTTATAGACATATATAGAAACATATGAAGGGAATAGATAAGATAGAAGCAGGGAGGTTGTTTCCACTGGTGGGTGAAGTTGGAACTAGGAGGCAGAAACACAAAATAAGGAGGAGCAGATTTAGGACTGAGTTGAGGAGAAACTTTTTCACCCAAAGGGTTGTGAATCCGTGGAATTCTCGTTCAGTGAAGCATCTGAGGCTACCTCATGGAACATAGAACAGTACAGCACAGTACAGGCCCTTCGGCCCTGGATGTTTTGTTGACCTTTTATCCTAATCCAAGATCAAACTAACCTACATACCCTTTGTTTTACTATCATCCATGTGCCAATCCAAGAGTCACTTAAATGTCTCTAATGTATCTGACTCTACCACCACCGCTGGCAGTGCATTCCACACACCCACCACTCCTCTGTGTAAAGAACACACTTCTGGCATCTCGCCGAAACCTTCCTCCAATAACTTTAAAATTTTTCCCCCCTCATGATAGTCATTTCCGCCCTGGGAAAAAGTCTCTGGCTATCCACTCTACCTATGTCTCTCATCATCTTGTATACCTCTATCAAGTCACCTCTCATCCTTCTTCACTCCAATGAGAAATGCCCTATCTCCCTCAACCTTTCTTCATAAGACATGCCCTTCAGCATCCTGGTAAATCTCCTCTGCAACATCTCTAAAGCTTCCACATCCTTCCTATAATGAGGTGACCAGAACTGAACACAATATTCCAAGTGTGGTCTAACCAGGACATTATAGAGCTGCAGCATAACCTCGCGGTTCTTAAACTCAATTCCCCTACTAACGAAAGCCGACACACCAAATGCTTTCTTAACAACCTATCGACTTGGGTGGCAACTTTGAAGGATCTATGGACATGGATCCTAAGATCTCTCTGTTCCTCCACACTGCCAAGAATCCTGCCTTTAACCCTCTAATCTGCAATCAAATTCGACCTTCCAAAACGAATCACTGGACACTCCATCTGCCACTCCTCAGCCCAGCTCTGCATACGGTCAATGTCTCGTTGCAACCTACAACAGCCCTCCACACTATCCACAACTCCACCAACCTTTGTGTCATTGGAAACAACTTATTAACCCACCCTTCCACTTCCTCATCCAAGTCATTTATAAAAATCACAAAGAGCACAGGTCCCAGAACAGATCCCTGTGGAAAACCACAGGTCATCGAGCTCCAGGCTGAATACTTTCTATCTACTACCACCCTCTGTCTTCTGTAGGCCAGTCAATTCTGTATCCAGACAGCCAAATTACCCTGTATCCCATGCCTGCTTACTTTCTGAATGAGCCAACCATGTGAAACCTTACTTAAAATCCATGTACACCATTCACTGCTCTGCCATCAATGTGTTTTGTCACATCCTCAAAGAATTCAATAAGGCTTATAAGGCATGATCTGCCCCTCACAAAGCCATGCTGACTGTCTCTAATCAAACTATGCTTTTCCAAATAATCATAAATCCTGTCTCTCAGAATCCTCGCCAATAATTTGCCCACCACCAATGTAAGACTGACTGGTCTGTAATTCCCAGGGTTATCCCTATTCCCTTTTTTAGACAAGGGAATACCATTTACCACCCTCCAATCATCTGGCACTACTCCAGTGGACAGTGAGGACGCAAAGATCATCACCAAAGGCACAACAATCTCTTATCTCACTTTGTGTAGTAACCTATGATATATCCCGTCTGGCCCAGGAGATTTATCTATCCTCGTGTTTTTCAAAACTTCCAGCACATCCTCCTTCTTAATGTCAACCTGTTCGAGCATATCAGCCCATTTCACGCTGTCCTCATAAACAATGAGGTCTCTCTCACCAGTGAATACCGAAGTAAAGTATTTATTAAGGATCTCCCCTACTATCTCCGACTCAGGGGCAAGTTCCTTCCATGATCTCTGATCGACCCTACCCTCACTCTAGCCATCTGCTGGTTCCTCACATAAAAGTGTGGAACGCCTTGGGGTTTTCCTTAATCCTACCCACCAAGGCTTTCTCATGCCCCTTCTAGCTCTCCTAAGTCCATTCTTCTTCCTAGCTGAATGCTTTTAAGGGAAAGATAAATAAATTGTTGAACAGAAAAGGAATTAAGGGTTATGGTGAGTGGGTGGGTAAATGGAGCTGAGTCCATGAGAAACATCAGCCATGATCATACTGAATGGCAGAGCAGGTTCGATGGGTCAAATGGCCTACTCCTGCTCCCATTTCTTATGTTCTTACGATCAAGACCAACAGGTTAAATTGGATGAGGTGGAGTTGGAATGATAATGGGAGGAGTGATGGGGGCAGTTACCTGTATTGAGAGTTGTCCCTTTTGGTGGGAGAGTGGAGTTGAGACCAGGATAGGATAAGATCAGATTTGAAATTTGGGAGATCCACTGAGAAGTCTAATAACAGCAGGGAAGTAGCTTTGTTGGAACAATCCTTTGGTATCTGTCATCAATGAGGGGTCAGGGTGCCCTGCATTTATGTTTGGAAAATGTAATTCCAATAGCTTCAAATAAAACTAGTAACCATAACAAACCAGGACCACTAGTCATTTAGAGTCGCACTGCTACATTAACAGGGCCTCCAGACAAAATAAGATAATATTAACTCACCTTTTCTCCAAAGTCATCCTTTCGATTGAGCATTTCTCTCAGCGTTTGAAGAATTTTAATGCAGAGTTTCTCCTCTTTATCCATCAGCTTTTTGGAATGATTAATCAATCTGTGATTAGGTCAACACACTGTCAGTATTGCTCTGTGAAATCTCTGACACACAAGCAGCGTGACGTGCTAAAAACTCATGCTAATATTGTTTTTTTTTTGGTGATCTACAATATTATGTCAGGTCACTTACTACACTCCATATGCTTTATGAAATACATAAAGGTTGCTGTAAATTATTGAAAGAAATATTTCAAATAATTGAAATAAAGAACCATGGGTGGTGGAAATCCGAAACAAAAGCAGAAATTGCTGAAGAAATTCAGCAGATCTGGCAGCTTTTGTAGAGAGAAAGCAGAGTTGGCATTTTTGGATCCCTTCTGAAGACGGGTCACCGGACCCGAAACATTAACTCTCATTTCTCTCCGCTAGTGTTGCCTGACCGGAGTCTCTTCAGCAATTTTTGTTTTTGCTTCAAATTATTGAATCACTGGAGAGCAGATTTCACTATATATCACAAATATCACTATATCCTATCAAGAAAAAGCCTCCAGTGAATTTACATAGACGTTAGAATTTAATGAGATTTTTTAAAAAATGAAATTGACAAACATATTGCGGACTGAAGGCAGACAGCGTGGCCAATATCTGATGATAGGCATACAAACGTTCGAAAGCAAGTGGCTGCAGAGTTAGTGGTGGCATTGGTCAAAATACTTCAGAACCCACTGGATTCCTGGACGGCCCCACTGGATTGGGAAACCACCAATCTGACGCCTGTATTCAAAAAGGGAGTGGATCAGAAAGCAGGAAACTGGAGGCCAGTGAGCTGAGGGGAAACGCTAGAGTGCATTACTGAGGAAGGAACTGCAGGATAGTAAATTTTAACTGATAATGTACCTTGGGACATGTTACTGCATTAAAGGATCTACAAAAATGCACAATGTTGTTGTTTATGCTGTTGCAGCAAACAGTGTCCCAGGTGAAGTTCTCTGAAGATGATTTATCAATGACTCAACATGAAAATGTCAGTTGGCCACTCTGTCCCTCACGTCTGATCGGTCATTCAATTAGATCATGGCTGATTACCAGAGAGGAGGCAGAAATAATTTACCAGGGTGTTACTGGGAACGGAGGGTTTAGGTTATAAGGAGAGGCTGGATAGACTGGGACTTTTTTCACTGGAGCATAGGAGGCTGAGGGTTGACTTTATAAATGTTTATAAAATCATGGGGGGTATGGATAAGGTGAATAGCAGATGTCTTGTCCTGGGGTGGGGGTTCTAAGACTCAGGGGCACATTTTTAAGGTGAGTGGAGAACGATTTAAAAAGAGACATGAAGCAATTTTTGTTTTTACACAGAGAACAGTTTGTGTGCGGAATGGACGCTCAGGTGAAGTGGAGGATGTGGTTACAGTTACAACATTTAAAGACTTTTGAATAAGTACATGAATGAGAAATGTTTGTAGGGATATGGACCAAGTTCAGGCAAGTGGGACTAGTTTAGTTTGGGATTATGGTCAGCGTGGATTGGTTGGACTGAAGGGTCTGTTTCCGTGCTGTATGACTCTCTGACTTTGCACCAAACTAAAGTTAAGTTGTACAGAAGAGGAGTCAACTTTACACAACAACTTTAATATGAGCAGGCTTTCAGAAGTACATTAGTGCTTGTTCAATGGTCCACCCATTGAACCTGGAGGCATTGCAGGTGGAATTTATCTTCAGTGTTGGTCTTGCATTGTCTCTGTCTTCCTGCAGTACAACAGCTGGCTAACAACATCTGCTCCGTACACCAGCATTGTTGTGACCTGCAGAGGTCTTTGCTGTCAGACATTCGCTGCTGTAGAGTCTGGGGAAGGTTGAGCTGATCTGATGTTGGACTCCTCGTCAATGGTGGCTTTTTCAGGCCAAGTTATGGGGGAGTGGTCAACTTGTTCCATGTCTCTCCTTCAACATGATGGGAGCCATGAAGTGGAGGTGCCAGTGTTGGACTGGGGGATGGACAAAGTCAGAATTCACACGACACCAGGTTATAGTCCAACAGGTTTATTTGAAATCACGAGCTTTCGGAGCACTGCCCCTTCGTCACCTGATGAAGGAGCAGCGCTCCAAAAACCTGTGATTTCAAATAAACCCATTGGATTCTAACCTGGTGTCATGTGACTTCTAATATAATGGGAGGGGGACCAAGCCTGGAGCGATACCAGTTTTGTTTCAGCAACATTCAGGGACAGACTGAGACTCTTTCATGCACTAGAACCAACAGCAGTACAGCACAGAAACAGGCACTTCTCAAAGCCTGTGCCATCACATTTTGCCCTTCCATTACAGGATCCGTATTCCTCTATTCCCTTCCTATTCATGTATTTGTTCAGGTGCTTCTAGAATACTGCTGTAGTGTCTGCTTCCTCCACCTCCGCTGGCAACACATTCCAGGCACTCACCACCCTTTGCTTGAAAAAAAATTGCCTCGCACATCTCTTTTAAACTTTCCCCCTTCCACCCTGAACCTGTGTCCCCGAGTACTTGACCCCACCCCCAACCCCGCCACACTCCTCCATCCTGGGATAAAGCTTCATACTTTCCACTCTATCCATGCCATTCACAATCTCAAACTTCTGTTAGGTCACCCCTCAACCTCCTGCATTCCAGTGAAAATAAACCTCTATTCAACCTTTCTTCATAGCTAAACAATCCCCCTCACCCCCCTCCAATACCAGGCAACACCCTGGTAAATGTTCTCTGTACCCTCTCCAAAGCATCCACATCCTTCTGATAGTGTGGTGACCAGGACTGTACACAATATTCCAATTAAAGTTCTCTAAAACTTCTTCTGAACTGACACAGCATGGGCTGCTCAACTCAACAAAGATTAACTGCCCTCCAGTTTCAATACTAAATCCCACTGAAATGGAACACTCCTTTACCTCACAGTCACCTCCGTGCTAAAATTAAACTGATCAGGGTAGACATTCATGATCAACCTAACATGAAAACTGAGACAGGAGTCTGGGCTGTGTGAGAGCTGTATATTAGTTCCCAAACTGACAATGCCATCAGCCGAAGCACTCGAGGTAATTGTGCTCACCATTCAAGTGAATGTCAAGTAGATTACCATCTGAACTCAGAGATCAGCATTAGTTGGGTTAGTGGAGTCAGTTTTAAGATCCTTATGGCAATCCATTGACTGTTTCACAGCAAATCAACAGGAATTCGGAGATCATAACCATCTTCTGCTACATGTGGGAGGCACGGTGGCTCAGAGGTTAGCACTGCTGCCTCACATCGCCAGGGACCCAGGTTCGATTCCAGCCTCGGGCGACTGTCTGGGCAGAGTTTGCACGTTCTCCCAGTGTCTGCGTGGGTTTCCTCCAGGTGCGCCGGTTTCCTCCCACAGTCCAAAGATGTGCAGGTCAGGTGAATTGGCCATGGTACATTGCCCGTAGTGTTAGGTGCATTAGTCAGAGGGAAATGGGTCTGGGTGGGTTACTCTTTGGAGGGTCAGTGTGGATTTGTTGGGCCGAAGGGACTGTTTCCACATTGTAGTGAGTCAATCACAAGGGGCAGGCAAATTGTCCCCAGCACCCACAGCCTTTGGAGCAGAGAGCTCCTCTACCCTTAGTGAGGAGAAGCTTCTCATGACTTGTTACTCGTCCTGGGTCTAGTTCCCATTTGATGTTAGGGACGTTTAACTTTTGCAAATAGGATTGGGCTGGCTGCAGTTCATTAGAGTTTGGGATGCAGGTACGTTGGCTTAAAACCAGGTATTCTACTGCAAAAGCAAATAAATAGGATCAACCAAAGGCCTCACAGTCAAAGAGAAACATGCGAGACTTAACCACAAACTGAGTCCTTACTGTCTCTTCACCTTCACTGCTTCAACATCTCGGAGTTAAGCGAAGGTCTGATCGATGGCACGGTCAGAATGCAGTTTGAAACAGAGCCGGGGGGGGGGGCAACAACAACAACAACTGATGTTGATATAGAACCTTTAACATGGTAAAAAGATCTCGGAGGGCAGCCAGACAGAAATCAACACTGTGTTAAGTGGAGACATTGACAAGTTGTTTGCTTAAAGTGGGTAGGTTTGAAGTTGTGTTTGAAAGGAGTGGAGCGGTTTGGAAATGGAATTCCAGAGCATACATCCCCGATGGCTAAAGGCATGGCCACCAACAGTGGAGGGAAGGACAGCATGTTGAGGTTGCATAAAACATTGGTGAGGCTACTGTTGGAGTTCTGTGTACAGTTCCGGGCGCCCTGCTACAAGAAGGATATTATTAAATTAGAAAGGGTGCAGAAAAGATGTACAAGGATGTTGCTGGGATTGGCGGGTTTGAGATACAGGGAGAGGTTGAATAGGTTGGGATTTTTCTCCCTGGAATGTGGGAGGCTGAGGGGTGACCTTACAGGGGTTTATAAAATCATGAGGGGCATGGATAAGAGGAATAGCAAAGTTTTTTTTTCTCCAGGGTATGGGAGTCCAAAAATAGAGGGCTTATATGTTTAAAATGAGAGGGGAAAGATTTATAAAGAGACTGAGGGGGGGGGGGGCAACATTTTCACGCAGAGGGTGATGCGTGTCTGAAATGAGCTGCCAGATGAGGTGTGGATGCAGATCCAGTTACATTTAAAAGACATTTGTCAGGTACACTGATAGGAAAGGTTTAGCGGGATATGGGCCAGAAACAGGCAAATAGGATTAGTTTAGTTTAGTTTGAGAAATCTAACCAGCATGGACGAGTTGGACTGAAGGGTCCGTTTCCGTGCTGTATGACTCTATGACAATGCTGGAACCCATTTCTACACAACTCAGACAGATCCTCACTGTTCTGTCACCACACACACCAGCTCTTGGCCTATGACCTACTTGCTCATGAAGGCTCCACTTTCACATCTCAACTGAGCGTCACTTCCATCTGGGAAAAGCAGCTCTGGGCTATGGAGGACGTCAACCAGCAATGAGAACTCAGCGTGCACCATGGGCTGGAATTGTTGCTCAAGGGTGGACACTATATCCTGAAAACAAATGCAGCAAAACATCAGGCGACTGAGCAATCTGAATGTATTAAAGAGCTATTGCAGTGAATCTTGACAGTGCTCGTGGTTAACGGTTATCAATGAAACTCATTGATAAATAGAATTAAGTTTCTGGATCAATTCTCCAATGCAGAATCCTGATGGCTTGCATCATAAGTGAGCATATTGCTGATCAAAGGCATATCCTTCTGTTACAATGCTTCAAATATAGCCCTTAAAATCACACAGCTTTAAAAAGGCCATTCATACCATCCTGTCTGTACTTGACCTTTGAAAGAGATATCCAATTAGTCCTCCTCTTTCTCCATAGTCTTGCAAATATTTTTGGCCTGATTTCAAGACCCGACTACGCAATGTGCTTCAGCCATTAGCTAAGTCTCTGTTGAGGTTTTTGACTGTGCCTTCTACCACCTTGAAGCACAAGGGCAGCAGACACATGGGAACACCACCACCTGCAAGCTCCTCTCCAGGCCACTCACCACCCTAATGTGGAAATATATCGCTGTTCCAAAATCCTGGAAACCCCTCCCCAGCGGCATTGTGGATGAACCTACAGCACGTCAACCTGCAGAAGTTCAATGAGGCAGCTCACCACCACCTTCTCAAGGGGCAACCTCGGGATAAAGGAAACAAATGCTGGACCAAATCATTCATGCCCTCATCTGAAAATGAACTTTCTCAAAAATCCAATTCCCACTTGAATGTATCGATGTATAATCTCTAAACCTTCAACCTGTTCTCAGTTCAGAGAGATGGGTTTTGTTGTAAGGTGAAGCCTCAGTGTGTTGTAATCAGCTGGAGCTACTCCCACCTCCCCTCTTTCCTGTTTAGTAGCTACAAAGGCCTGCTTGGCAGAGTCGATAGAGGGAAAACAATTGGCGATCTCATGAGAAGACACTCACATCTTAAACTAGATGCAGCCTATTGCTTGATGGTGGTCATCATAGAACAGAACAGAACAGAACAGAATCCCATACACTGTGGAAACAGGCCATTTGGCCCAACAAGTCCACACCGACCCTCTGAAGAGTATCCCACCCAGACCCTTTCCCCATCCCTATTATCCTACATTCACCCCTGACCAATGCACCTAACCTACACATCCCGTGAACACCATAGGCAATTCAGCACGGCCTATCTACCTATACTGCACGTCTCTGGGAGAAAACTGGAGCACCCGGAGGAAACTCACACAGACGCGGAGAATATTCAAATTCCATACGGACAGTCGCCAGAGGTAAGTTACCTGAACATGACAGACGTTGTGAAGAGGGAGCTGGATGGCTGGTCTTACTCCTTCGAGATCCTAAACCGTTCTCCTTCCAACTCCATAAAACAATCAATCAATCATTGTTGGGGGTGCGGGGCTTGGGACATGTTAACCCTTTCAGACCCTCTCACACTGGCTTTTACCTGCAACTTCTCTATAATATTCCTGTAGTCCAAGGGTGATCCACCGATTGGGTCTTTATAGCGTGGCGCACTGCGGGCAGACATTCGCCAGCCAATCGCAGCCTTCTGTACCATGTTGGAGTGGGTCTTCATAAAGAGGGTGTTCACTTGGCTGTCCAGGTCGACAGGAATTGCTATCGCTCGGCTCTTGGCTGCGAGGAGAAACCAAAAGGGATCACTTTCATCA
The DNA here is from genome assembly GCF_037043375.1 of Chiloscyllium plagiosum. NCBI lineage: Eukaryota > Metazoa > Chordata > Chondrichthyes > Orectolobiformes > Hemiscylliidae > Chiloscyllium > Chiloscyllium plagiosum. The sequence continues at coordinate 56,518,543 of NW_028270161.1, forward strand.
CAGGACGCAATGGGAGAGCACTCACCTCCGGAGGAGCTTCAATCCCCATTCGAGACACAGAGAATAGAATCATAATCCCTACAGTGTGGAAACAGGCCCTTCGGCCCAACACATCAACACCGACCCTCCGAAGAGTAACCCACCCAGACCCACTCCCCTACCCTATTACTCTACATTTACCCCTGACTAATGCACCTAACCTTCACATCCCTGAAAACTATGGGCAAGCTAGCACGGCCAATCCACCTAACCTGCATGCCTCCGGGAGGAAACTGGAGCACCCAGAGGAAATGCAGGCAGTCACGGGGAGAACAATCGAATTCCACACAGACAGTCACCCGAGGGTGGAATTGAACCTGGGTCCCTGCTGCTGTGGGGCAGCCCGAGGGTGGAATTGAACCTGGGTCCCTGCCGCTGTGGGGCAGCCCGAGGGTGGAGTTGAACCTGGGTCCCTGCTGCTGTGGGGCAGCCAGAGGGTGGAGTTGAACCTGGGTCCCTGCCGCTGTGGGGCAGCCCGAGGGTGGAGTTGAACCTGGGTCCCTGCCGCTGTGGGGCAGCCCGAGGGTGGAGTTGAACCTGGGTCCCTGCTGCTGTGGGGCAGCCAGAGGGTGGAGTTGAACCTGGGTCCCTGCCGCTGTGGGGCAGCCCGAGGGTGGAATTGAACCTGGGTCCCTGCCGCTGTGGGGCAGCAGTGCTAACTGCTGAGCCACTGTGCTGCCCCACTGGACAAATATAATCTCAAAGCTGACTCTCCAGTGCATCACTGAGGGTATACTGTACATTCCTTCGGTCGAGATGGCAGAAACAGAAGATCTTGAAAAGAGCGAGGGAGTTTCCCCTGGTGTCCTGCCTGATGATTTTTGCCCAATCACTAGCAGAATTACCCAATCATCTCCTCCACTCACGTCCGTGGGAGCCACGTCTCCCTGAATTGCAACGGGGACTGTGTCAAAGTAGAAAAATTGCTGGGAGACATCAAGTCTGGCAGCATCTGTGGAGAGAAAGCAGAATTGACGTTTCGGGTCCAGTGACCCTTCATCAGAAACGTCAACTCTGCTTTCTCTCCATAGATGCTGCCAGACCTGCTGAGGATTTTCCAGCAATGTCTCTTTTTGTTTCTGATTTCCAGCATTCTCAGTTCCTTTGGGTTTTGAAACGTGATATCAAAGTGCTCCATTTGAAGCATTCCTGAATTCTTCCCTGCCGTGAGCTCAGGTTTTGGTTTGGAATTTTGTCAAAGATCTTCTTAGTGAGAAGCACTGGGTACAGAACATTCCCTTTTTCTCTTTTTAAAAGCAAGAAGCAAACCTTAAATTGGGACTCGTCAAGCCAGACACCATTGCAAAAGAAAGGGAGGGTTTACAGGGGTTCAACAGTTGTTAAGACTCAATTAGGGCTCCACATTAGCCATTGCTGCCTCAGAGTCTCACCCTCACTATCTCAGCTACTGACTCCACAGGGGGTTATGTCCTACAGTTTGAGGGGGTTCGGACTCACTAGCTCGGAAGATCGTTTCCAGGTTGTGAAAGAGACTAAAGAAAGGCAGGTTCTTGCTCCCTAACGTTTAACGATAAATGTTTTCAGCAAGTGGACAGTGAAGGCGGCTATCCAAGATGATCAAAAGATCTTGATCAATTGGGTCAATGATCTGAGGAGTGGCAGATGGAGTTGAATAAATGTGAGGCATTGCATTCACGCAAAACATACAAGGGCAGGACGTATACAATTAAAAGCAGGGCCTCAGGTCATGTTGTAGACCAGAGACTTAAGGGTTCAGGTACATAGTTCTTTGAAAGTTGCCTCACATGTCAACACAGTGGTTAAGGCGGCATTTAGCACACTTGCCTTTATTACTCAGACCTTGGAGTAAGAGAGTTGGGACGTGATGTTGAGGCTGTACAGGATGTTAGTGAGGCCTCTGCCGCAGTACTGTGTCCAGTTCTGGTCACCCTGTTACAGGAAGGACATTCTTAAACTGGAGAGAGTTCAGAAGAGATTTACCAGGATGTTACAGGACTGCAGGGTTTGAATTAAAAGGAGAGGCTGGATAGACTGGGACTTTTTTCACAGGAGTGTAGGAGGTTGAGGGATGACCTCATTGAGGCTTATAAAATCATGAAGGGTATAGATAAGCTAAATGACTGGTGCCTTTTCTAGGCTGGGGGATTTGAAGACATGGGGATATATTTTTAAGGTGAGAAGATTTTAAAAAGACATGAGGGGTGACTAATTTTTTTTTTACACATAGTGGTTCATGTGTGGAATATATTTCCAGAGGAAGTTGTGGATGCAGGTACAGTTATGTTTAAAAGACATTTGGATAAGTACATGAATAAGAAATGTTTTGAGGGATACGTGCCCAGCGCAGGTAGGTGGGACTAGTTTAGTTTACGATTATGGTTGGCATGGACTGGTTAGACCGAAAAATCCATTATCACGCTGCAGGGCTCTAAGTAAATCAAGATGGATAAGTCTGAGGGTTAAATGAGAGGAATGGGAACAGTTCATCATGAAGATCGCACCTTCCTGATATAGCTGCACGTGATAAGACACGTCCCACTCTGTTGTGACATTATCCATCAACCTGACCACCCAACATCCCACTTTGCATTTTAATACTAACAGTGACTTTGACGAATTGCCTAAACCACCCACCCCATGTTCTCCTCATGTAGGGGTTGTAGTCCAGCGCAAGTTTGAGGGATTATGATGTATTCTGGCTCCATGCCATCCAAGCATTCGGCTGAAATACTCTCCTGGTCCTCTCCAGGAAAGCATCAGACAGAGAAGACTTTCATCTATTACATCAGCTGGCTGGATCTTACTCAACTCTGCAAGATAATGGTCAAGTGTTTTCATGTACCATGCAAGCACACCCCAGCCCCAGTGCCTCTCCCAGTGGATCCATTCCAAAACCTGCACCTGAAAGGAACTCCCTGTCAAATCTGATAGATTGCAAAAACAAACAAGCAATATTGAGCAAGATGCAAACTTACCAACTTCAGCCAAGGTCTTAATACAAGACTCCACTGAAGACTTCTGCGATGGATTTGGCCAAGTGCAGTTGTAAATTCGAAAGGCAGACTGTAGCAGTTGAATAAATATTGGCTGGTGTGTCTGCAGACATGAGGAAATGTGAAAGACCATTATATGCCACCATTTCTCTCCCTGAATAATATCAGATGTATTCCCCCGGCCAAACAGTTCATGAGCAGCTTGTACTATCGAGGTAGAGAGTGAGCTAAGCTTGATTTGAGGTGCAATTGCGAACAAGAACTAAACTGGGCTCTTGATTTGACTGTGGCTCAGATCTTCTCACAATACTTTTAATGATTTGAAAGACAGCATTTGCAATCTCTGTTGATTGACAATGCCAAGCCTTGAGCAGAAAGGATCCAATTCGCCCACTCAAACAGACCAGACGGTTCTGGTGACATGGGCTCGACATTAACAGCAGGATACCCGACACCATCCAAGTATTTTGTAATGTACCAAGTTATACTGAGACGATAAACGGCATAAATCTTCAAACAGCAAAACCTTTTTCACAGCCTTTGGATTCAACGCCTCATAGATTTTAACACCTTCGGCCTCGAGACTGAACTTGTTTAACCAAAAGTTTCAAATCAGTTGCTAGTCTCTAGGTCTAATCACACACAGCGATAAAAACATTCGCCATTTGTACATGAAGCAGTCAAATTATGTTGCACTTTTGAAGAGGGCAAAAAGATTGGTGGCCATTCAGCCCACTGTGCCAACATTGGGAGATGTCACAACATTTGATGTGAATAGACCATCTGAAGAGCTTTAGCAGTTTGATTTTACTCACACCTGGAACAGGCAAACACTCATGGAAGGGTAAGGTTATAATAATGATTATAATAGAAGAGTGATTTAAGGAGAAATGGGGTCAATTGGGTAGTTAATGGAGGACTTTTGTCTTAGGCAGGAAAGTTGATGTTGCCCAAAGTCATCATGAAAAAGGTGGCAGGGGAGAGGCAGCAGGAATTAATGATTTCTTACAGTGAGACATTACAAAGGCTTGTTGTGTTTAAAGTTGAGAACTGGAGTCAGGCTGGCAGCATCCAATGATACTGAGGGTAAACTGCAGAGGCACTGTCTTCCAATCCTCCTCCGATACACACGTGGGACCAGAGCACTGGAGAATTGTAAATATTACACCCTAGTTCAGAAAAGGATTGAGCCAAACAAGTACAAGCTCATCAATTTAACCTCTGCTGTGGGGAAGCTTTTTGAAATGATAATCCAGGCAAAATTTGTTCAAAATCCTGGAATTCCCTCCCTAATGGCATTGTGGGTCAACCTACCACGGACCGGGGTAATGACAGCAGATTCCCTTCCTCAAAGCACCAAATCAGCCAGTTGGTTTGACTTGGGTGCTTCATATAATCTGGTAGTTTCACAATCACTTTCACCTTGAGAGAGTTTATCATTTTCAGATTTTTAGTGAAATTGAAATTCACAAAACCAGCAGGGGCTGGATTTGAATTTGCCTTCTCTGGCTATCGGTGCAGTCGTTACAACACTGGAAGAGGCTGTTCAGCCCACTGTAAGAGAATGTACCTAATCCCATTTCCCCCACCAATTCCCCAAGATGCTGCAATTTCTTTCCTCTTCCCGCTATTATCCAATTCCTTCTGAAAGCCCTATCTGAGTCTGTTTCCACCGCATTCTCAGGCAGTATAACCCAATCCTATCCCCTCGCTGGTAAAAGTGTGGTTGTGCTCTGTTTTGCCAGTCTCCACCTATTGCTATCATCTGGTTCTCAACAGTTTCTTCCCTCTCTCTGTTCAAACTCTTTGTGGTTTTCAGCATCTCAATCAAATGTCCTCTCAAACTTTGTTTCCCAAGGCGAACACTCCCCATTTATACACCTAGCTGAAGGTCCTCATCCCTGGAAGCATTTTCATGATCCTTTCCTGGATCCGCTATTGTCCTCACATCTTTCCAGACTGGACAACGGAGGCTAACCCAGATCTTTATAACGATCTGCCATAACTTCCTTATTTTTGTATTCTGTGCCCGTGTTGATTAAACCCAGATACTGTATGCTCTACTAACCACATACTGAAAAGAATAAAGCACACTTGCACATACAAACATGGTCCACAGTTAAACTTCCCACCATCTATCTGGAAATAATTATTCACCCTTAAATTGCAAACATGAACCCTTAGGAAAAGGGAATTTCAGAAATGTAACAACGCTCACCAGATGGTCTTTGGACAGCCCCATGTGCTGAGGAATGGTTCATTTTTAACTAATTAATTCTTAGCACCAGGCAAAGGTGGCATTTAGCATGCTTCCGTTCATCGCTCAGACCTTTAACTATAGGAATTGGGATGCTATGTTGAGCTTGTATGGGAGGTTGGTGAGGCCACTTCTGGACTATCATGTCCAGTTTTGGTCACCCTGTTATTGCAAAGGTACAGGAAGTCAGAGAGGGTTCAGAAGAGATTTACCAGGATATTGCCAGGGATGAAAGGTTGACAATGACTGGAAAAGCTGGAACTTTCTTCTCTGGAGTGGAGGTGTTTGAAGGGTGGTCTCATAGAGGTTTGTAAAATCATGAGAGGGATCAATAAGGTGAATAGCAAGTCTCTTTTGTGTAGGAATAGGGATTTCAATATTTTTAAGGTGAGAGGAGAAAGATTTTAAACAGGCATGACGGGCAATTTCTTTTCCCCACAGAGTGTGGTTCAGTTGAAGTAGTGGATGTAGGTACACTTACAATGTTTAAAAGACATTTAGACAACTACATGAATGAGAAATGTTTGGAGGGGTATGGGCCAGTGCAGGCAAATGGGACTAGTTTAGTTTGGGATTATGATTGGCATGGACTGGTTGGACTGAAGACTCTGTTTCTATGCTGTATGACACTATGAATACATAATTCAGCAAGTTATATAATTCAGGAGACAGGTTATCACAAAGATGACTTACTTGTAGACTGGTGCTGTTATCAGAGAATGGAGAGCTGAAGAAGCCACTGATGATACTCATTACTGTGTCTGTCATGTATTTCTCCAACGCAGTATCAGCATGTTTCCTGTCTGTTGTAGTGTTGCAAACCTTCATCAAAACAGACAGTTCATGACAGTTAACCTCAAATCAAGGAGGCAAGTGAACTCAAGAGACAACAGCCAAAAGGGGATGACGGGAGTTCAATAAATGGAAGGGCAAACCAAAACACAGTGGATTCAAACTTCAGGTGAATTGGTCAAGTTTGTCAACATCCCTTGATTCAAGCAGCGGGGATAACAAATGCTAATGCCCAATAGAAAGGCAGGGGGGACAGAGATTGGCCAACAGTCTGACATCGCACACTATTTTCAATTCTATTTTTAAAAAATCTGGAATTTACATCCTGCCTATCACAACCTCAGGATGTTCCAAAATGCCTTGGAGCCAAAGGAAGTTAGTTTTGGAGTGGAGCTATTGTTGGAATGTAGGAAACACGGCAGCCATTTTGCTCACAATAATGGGATCATTTATTGGCACCATCTGTGTAATGGTGATGTGCATAGAGAGATCGGCCAAACATTTGGGAGCCTGCCCTTCCACAAAACGCCATTATCGAATCGTTTCTGTCGAACCAACGAGGCCTCATTTGGACCTCATCTCTAAAACACAGCTCTCCACTGACACCTCAGCGCTGCATGGGTGGAGCAAGCTAACCATCATTCCCAAACCTTGGGTGTGGGGTTTGAACCCACAACCTCAAAATTACAATGGAGTATCTAAGAAGGAGCATCTGTTGGGGAACCAATCTTGTCACCTCGCCCCTTCATCAAAAGCAGAATTTTTAAAAAATTCTGACATCTGGTTAAATCCTCTCTCTTACATTAGTATTGGTTTGCAGATTTCGGATAACACTGTATAACTTTGACATTACAAATAATATTCAGCACCTGTGTTTTCAAAGATTTACAATTCAGTCACTACTTATTTGGGGCAATATTTACTACAGCTATGTAGATTTACTCTCGGACTGTCAACAAAGATTCTTACAGACCAAGATCTTTCTTTCAAACTCCAAATACCAAAAGCAAAATGCTGCACATGCTGAAGGTCTGAATTAAAACAGAAAATGCTGGAAATATTCAGCAAATCTTTCAGAGTCTACAGTGAGACAAAGAGGTGGTGTTTTGAGTCAAATATGACTTCTCTTTGTAACAAATTAGTACAACTCAGCTTCTTCTGAAAAGTTAATATTTCAAATCCAGTGAGGGCTTGCAATATTAACTTTGTTTCCGTCTGTCAACAGATGGAGTGATGATATAATGGCTTGAAGAGGTGTATTTTGTCCATTTTTTCCACAAAGAGACTACAGGTATCGAGTGGCCTGCTTCAAAGGTCAATAAAGTAAACAGCTTGAGGGGCCTTGGGATTTATTTTTAAAAAGCTGGAACAATAGAAGCAGCCTGAATGGGTGAGGTCAAGCTCTCAAAAGCTCTAGGATTTTCAGTTTTAGCTTTCAGCAGTTTCCGGCTGAAAGCTCTTATTCCTCTCTGTTACAGCTAAAAGGTGGGGGGGGCTCTTCCTGCTGCTACAATTCCATGTGAGGCAATTTAACTTACTGAATGTGCCTTTGCCAATGGTGTGCTAATGGGATGTCACTTTACTGGAACAGTTAATTAGTAATAGTTAATATATATGTAATTTTGTTAAGCATTTTGAGAGCGTTAAAGTTAAGCCAATTCTTTTCTTTTCATTTTGTCTGTATTTTAATTATAGTTCGTGAACAAAGTGTGTTTTGTTTCAAGCCTGGTAATTTGACCAAATGAATTGCATCTGGCACGTTACCTTTAAATTAAGAAAAAGGGTGCAGACTAATCTTCTGAATATATTCTGATCCAAAACAACACTGACAGACTTTCTCCAGCACTTTGCATTTTTATTTCAGTCCTTGTGATACACTGAAGACAGCCTGACTTAACCTGCTTCACGTTTAATGGGAAATTTCACCTTCAGTCTATTCTGGATGCCTGCTCAAATCATAGAGGAGGTTCCTCTGCGAGACTTACCCGAACCATGTCGACAACAAAATTCTCAAAGAGTTTCCAGATGTGGTTGCTGGTGTAAATCTCTTTCATCTCCACCTCTGTGTCCACGTAGCAATGATTCACAAAATTAACGTATGCTTTTTTCACCTGCAAGGACAAGAAATGCTGTTTCTTTTCCCCCCCAGGTTCACCACAAGGAGAGATCCCATTAAAGGAGCTACGGCTAAGAAAAGAGAGATTTTTGATGCCTCAGTTAATTTTCTCTACATACTCCTTCATGGGCAGCACGGTGGCTCAGTGCTGCCTCACAGCGCCAGGGACCCGGGTTCAATTCCCGCCTTGGGTGACTGTCTGTGTGGAGTTTGCACATTCTCCCCGTGTCTGTGTGGGTTTCCTCCGGGTGCTCCGGTTTCCTCCCACAGTCACAAAGATGTGCAGGTCAGGTGAACTGGCCAGCCATTCCTGATGAAGGGCTTTTGCCCAAAACGTTGATTTTCCTGCTCCTCGAATGCTGCCTGACCTGTTGTGCTTTTCCAGCACCACTCTAATCTAGTCTCTGGTTTCCAGCATCTGCAGCCCTCATTTTTGCCATGCTAAATTGCCCATGGTGTTAGGTGCATTAGTCAGGGGTAAATGTAAGGTAGGGGAATGGGTCTGCGTGGGTTACTCTTCGGAGGGTGGGTGTGGACTTGTTGGGCTGAAGGGCCTGTTTCCACACTGTAGGGAATCTAATCTAATCCTTTCTCTAGGTCATTTAAATCTTCATTCTTAAACTGTGAGGATTTTGAAGGAGGCCAGCTTAGGTGAGGGGAAAGTTTGGATAGATTTTGAGACGGTTGTGATAAGTGGAAGAGGACAAGAGAAATGGGAGGGTGAGCAAGCAGGGACTTGGAGGGGATTGCAAAAGCGACTGGCCCCCACTGTGGTTCATGGCAGAATATCAAAAGGCAGGCAGGGCAACACCTGCAGGAGTAAGGGAGTAACCACTAGTGAGCACTGCGGTGGACACCGTTTTACTGGTGAACGGGGGATAACTGAAGAAAGTTAGCTGATACACACTGAAGGAAGGAAACAGGAGCCTGGTACCAAACGCCCACTGAAGGCAACATTGCTGCCTGGCATCCGGTCCCCAAAATGTCTTTGACCCCTCAGTAAGTACGCTGTTAGTGGCACAAAGTGGTGACCCACCCAAAACGTTCGACATTTGCTCTCAAGTCTCACAAACATTGTTTAGGTATGGCATGGTGGGGGCCAGTCAGAGGCCCCATTTATCCCAGGGCTCACTGACTTCAGTCTCTCTGAGGACCCTCACAGAGTATTTGGGGGAGGGGGGGGGGGAGGGGAGGAAAAAAAAGAGTTGGTGAAGAAGGGGAGGGAGCTGTGGGTGGGGAGGTGTAGACAGGGGATTCTGTGGGAGAGTATCATTGGGGTAGGGAGAGGGGTTGGAAGACTAGAGCCAGGATGTAGAAGAGGAGCCAGGAATGGGGGCAGATTGAGGGTGGGCAGAGGGGGCACAGTGGGGTGAAGGCATAGGGTAGGGTGGGGAGATTGAATATTAGCCAGAGGGGACGTGGAGGGGTGGAGTAGGAGATGTGAGGAATTTGTCCTCTTGATTCAGAGTGTGGTTAGCTCAGTTTTATTGTGAATTAAATGGAGAGTAACTCAGAATTCCAATGATTGGAATTGTGCAGATGCCCGACTTTATGAACAAAAAGTTAACCAAGGGGTTCAAATTAATTTGACAAAGTTGCTAACAGAAAGCTTTGATCTGTATGGAACAGTTAGACAGAACTTCTAGCTACAAACCACCAGGTATATCCCAGTGTTTACCTTCACCCCACCGCCGCCGCCCCCCCCCCCCCCCCCCCCCCACCCCCACCTCCAACTTACACACTACCTGCACATCCTCCTATCCCTTACTTCCTCAAATATCCATTGAATTGTCGCTTAAATGCATCGAAACGAACCACCTTGGAAAATCCTTGAGAGACTGGATTCCGGACATTCTCACCTTTCTCTAGATCAAGGAATTTCTCCAAAGTTCCCGGCTGGACCTCAGATTAATAGCCTCTAACTTTGGTCAACCCCACAGTGGATTGTCTATGGATATCCCTCTGAACCCTTTTCATAGACACATGGAAAACAAGAGCAGCTATAGGCCACTTGGCCCTACAGGCCTGTTCTGCTAATCATTGTGATCACTGATGATCATCCAACTCAGTCACCTGCTCCTTCTCCCCAAATCCTTTGATCCCTTCAGTCCTAAGAACTATAATCTAACTCCTTTTTGAAAACATTCAATGTTTTGGCCTCAACTGCTTCCTGTGACAGAGAATTCCACAGGCTCCCCACTCTCTGGGTGAAAATATTTCTCAACTCAATCCTAAACAGCCTACTCCATATCCTCAGACTGGGATCCCTGGTTCTGGACTGCCTGGTCGTTGGAAACATCCCTCCTGCATTTACCCTGTCTCATCTTGTTACATTTTACAGGTTTTCATGACCTCAATAATCATCCCTCAGCCTTTTCTCTGTTACTAAAAAGAACATCAGTCCACCCAATCTGTCCTCATGTCCTTAATCTCTCAGTTCTTGAATCATTCTGCTCAGTGTCTTTTGCATCTTCCCTCGTGCCTCTCTATCCTTTCTAGAATATGGAGATCAGAAGTGTAGAGTTGGATGAACATTAAATACTGGTGAGAAGATCAATTTCCTCCATATCTTCTACCATCTCCTTCCTAATCATACAGCCTTTTTCTTTTATTGCAAGTTGTCTGCAGAAATTAGCCCAAATTTCAAGGGATCAGTAGGTTACCCTGCAAGGAAAGGTTGGAGAGGCTGGGCCATTAGAATTTAAGAGAATGAGAGGTGGTCTTATTGAAACATAGAAGATCCAGGAAGAATTGGATAGAGTGGACACTGGGACGATGCTCCACCCACAGGTTAAGAAGGTGTCCAGCAGGCTTGCCTTCATTGCTCAGGCCTTTGAGTATAGGAGCTGGGAAGTCATGCTGAGATTGTACAGGACATTGGTGAGGTCTCGTCTGGAATACTGTGTTCAGTTCTGGTCTCCCTGTTATAGGAAGGATATTATCCAGCTGGAGAGAGTTCAGAAGAGATTTATTCAGAAGAGATTTACCAGGATGTTGCGGAGGATGGAGTTATAGAGAGGGGCTGGATAGACTACGGCTTTTATCACTGGAGTGTAGGAGGTTGAGGGTAGACCTTATAGATATTTATAAAATCATAGATAAGTGAATGCCAAGTGCCTTTTCTCTCAGGGGATGATTTTAAGACTGGGGACATATTTTTAAGATGAGAGGAGAAAGATTGAAAAAAGGTCTGAGGGGCAGTTTTTTTAAATAGGGAGAATGGTTCACGTGTGGAATGAACTTCCAGAGGAGGTGGTGGATGTGGGCACAGTTCTAATATTTAAAAGACATTTGGATGAGTACATGAATAAGCAATGTTTGAAAGGACACAGGCAGGGGGGACTAGTTTAGTTTGGGATAATGGTCTGTGTGGACTGGTAGGGCCAAAGGGTCTGTTTCCATGCTGTATAACTCTGAGCGATAGGCAAGAATTAGAGGTCTCTCGTTTAAGACCGGTAAGAGGAGAAGTCTGTTTTTGTGGAGTTGTTAATCTGCGGAATTCTCCAGAAAGTAGAGTAGGTTCTGCTGCTGAACGTATTCAGGGAAGGGTTAGCTCCTAGATTGTAGGTGGGTGGGTGAGTCCAGCCCTGGGCAGCAAGGGAAATGCGGTTGAGCCCACAGCCATGATCTGAGATTGGTGGAGAGGAGGCCTCAAAGATCTAATCCTGCTCCAACAGCATACCTTCCCAAGACTGTAAAGAGCAAACTAAAATCTCAGCTGTCACCCACGTAGCTGCTGCCGCCTTGGAAACAGAAAGAGAAAGAGATGAGGCTGGGGACCTACCTCAGGGATGCAGTCCTCGTGCGTTACCACCCTCACAATGTCGTCCAAGGGGAGGAGGGAATTGCACTTGATTTCCGTGTACACATTCTTGCCCTCGGTGCAGGCAGCGAGCAGCTCGACCAGGGTGATGTGGTAGTTGAGGGCTCCGTTTTCATCGCTGCGGTCATGTTCGGAGGCCATCATTTGGAGAAGGTGAGGGAACGATGCCCGATCGTTGTAAAACACCAGCACGTCCTCTCCCCCATTGGCCAGCTACAAGAAACATCAAGGACACACCAACAGTTATCAAAAGCTAATGGAGAATTGCATCTGTTAGTAATAACGCAGGAGTGAAACCAGACAGAATGTCATGCCAAAGGGTCCCGGCCTCATTGTGTTGAGCATGAATACCACCCCCGCCCCCTCCCAACCACCACCCCCCACCACCAACGACAAACGGACAACCCATCTTCCAAAAGGATCACAAACAATTGGTTAGATTAATGAAAGCCTCCCTGTGCACAGCAGAATCCTACAAACAGCAATGCGGCAACATTTGGGGTAGATCCAATTTTTCTCTGGATAGCCTTGGTTTAAAAAGCTGGAGTTGCCTGCCTTTCCCTGAATGAGGTCAAATGGATCACAGAGTCAGAGATGTACAGCACGGAAACAGACACTTTGGTCCAACTCCATCCATGCCGACCAGATATCCCAACCCAATCTAGTCCCCCTTGCCAGCACTTGACCCATATCCTCCCAAACCCTTCCTAAGCATCTACCCATCCAGATGCCTTTTAAATGTTGTAATTGTACCAGCCTCTACCACTTCCTCTGGCAGCTCATTCCATACACGCACCACCCTCTGCGTTAAGAAGTTGCCTCTTAGGTCCCTTTTAACGTTTTCTCCTCTCACTCTAGTTCTGGACTCCCTCACCCCAGGATAAAAACTTTGTCAATTTATCCTCTCCATTCCTCTCATGATTTTATAAACCTCTAAGATCATCCCTCTGCCTCCGACGCTCCAGGGAAAACAGCCCCAGTCTAATCAGCATCTCCCTATAGTTCAAATCCTCCACCCTGGCAACACCTTTATAAATCTTATCTGCAATCTTTCAAGTTTCACAACATCCTTCTAAAAGGAGGGAGACCAGAATTGCACACAATATTACAAAAGTGGCCTAACCAATGTCCTGTACAGCCGCAACATGACCTCCCAATTCCCCAGGACCTTTACCATTTAGGTGTGCAAGTCCTGCCCTATTTGCCTTTTCAAAATGCAGCACCTCACATTTATCTGAATTAAACTCCATCTGCCACTTCTCAGCCCATTCGCCCATCTGGTCAAAATCTCATTGTTCTCTGAGGTAATCTTCATCATCCACCTCTAATTTTGGTGTCATCCATAAACACACTAACTATACCTCTTACGTTTATACACAAATTATATACATGACGAAAAGCAGTGGACCCAGCACCAATCCTTGTGGCACTCCACTGGTCACAGGCCTCCAGTCTGAAAAACAACCCTCCACCACCACCCTCTGTCTTCTACCTTTGAACCAATTCTGTATCCAAATGGCTAGTTCTCCCCGTATCCCATGTGATCTAACCTTGCTCACCAGACTACAATGAGGAACCTTGTCGAACGTCTTACTGAAGTCCATATAGATCACGTCCACTGCTCTGCCCTCATCAATCCTCTTTGTTACTTCCTCCAAAAACAATCAAGTTTGTAAGACATGATTTCCCATGCACAAAGCCATGCTGACTATGCTAATCAGTCCTTGCCTTTCCAAATGCATGTAAACCCTGTCCCTCCGGATTCCCTCCAACAACTTGCCTACCACAGACGTCAGGCTCACTGGTCTATAGTTCCCTGGCTTTTCCTTACTGCCTTTCTTAAGTAGTGGCACCACGTTTGCCAACCTCCAGTCTTCCAGTACCTCAAATGTGACAATCGATTATACAAATATCTCAGCAAGGGGCCCAGCAATCACTTCCCTCGCTTTCCACAGAGTCCTAGGGTACATCAGATCATGTACGCAAAGTAATGCCCATCTCCTCTTAAACATACCACCTGCGACAACACACTGACGGTGTGACACTCAGCCTGTGCTGAACTGAAGGGTCATCCTACACACACTGTCCATCCAGTGTGGATGAACTGGGCTATGGAGTGCGGGATGTACAAAGCCACAAATGAAGGGACAGACTGGTAAAAGGCCATTGAAATCGCAACCACTTGGGTTTGGGAAAGTCGAGGTTCTTGTATAAAGTGCGTCAGTGCTTCTGTGTGAAATTAAATGCTGATAAATTACTGCCAATTAAATCTAACACCAAAACAGCTTGACTTCTGATAGATAAAGGAGTCAAGGGTCATGAGGGAACAGAGTGAAAATCAGAGATCAGCCCCCAGCCAGATTAACCATGATCTTCCGGAATGGCAGAGCAGGTTTGAGGGGCTGAATGGCCTCCTCCTGCCCCGAGGACACATGTTCATGTGAGTTTGCACTTGCTGCATCATTGCAAACGTGGGGAACATTGCAAAGGCCCATTGAGCCTGATCTTCCATTCAATAAGATCATGGCTGATCCAATTTTAACCTCAACTCGACATTTCTGCAGTTCCCCGATAGATTCTCGGTTAGAAGAAAGTTTATCAATGGGATTCGAATAGTTAGGTGACTGCTTTTGATTGGCACAGACACAATGGGCTGAAGGGCCACTTTTCTGTGCTGTTAATCTCTATGACTATCCACGTTTGCCTTTTCAGGGAGGGAATTCCAAAGCCACTCGAAAACCTCAGAATTATTTTGTCATCTCGGTTTTAAATGGGCCACCTCTTATTTTTAAAGGATGGAAGAAGCCAACAATGGCCGAAATCCCTTTGTGAAGTTCTCAGTACTGTAAGACATTTCATCCCCATACCTTGACCTTTTCCTTTACCTCAGTCATGACCATATCTTGACACTTCTTCACATACTTTCCATCCGCTTTGACAATGGTCTGTAAGAACTTCAGGTACAGCACGTGTCGACCGTGTGTCTCGATGCAGTGCACAAAGTGCTGGACCACCCTCTCGCTGATTTCATTGCAGAGGTGGTAGTTGTTTAGAAAAATGTGTCGCACAGTTTCGGCTTCCAGGAGCTGCAGGAACAGAACACGAACATTCACATCCGGAGCGTTAATGTTGCAAATACTGCGCCGATCGAGTGTGTGCGTATGTGCGGGTTGTGAGAACGAGTCGCGGATACTAACTGGGAAAAGGTTCGGACTCGGGAACAAGAGCTGTTACGGTGCAGTGACCATACCTGTGGCAGAACAGTTCCTTTGTCTTGTGTTAACAAACATGTGAAGGGCTTAACTTACCTTCCTGCTGAAGGGCTTTTGCCCGAAACATCGATTCTTCAGCTCCTCGGATGCTGCCTGACCTGCTGTGCTTTCCCAGCACCACTCTCTCAACTTAACCTACCTTTGTATAGCAAGAACTATAAACCCATGGGTTTAGGCAGAGATTGCAAGAGGGGAGGGGGACAATGCAGGGGGGAATTGGGAAGAGAGAGAAAGCTGTCTTAACACTATTCATGTCTTTAGAACGACCTCACACACTCCACAGGCAATCAAGTTGATTCAAAGTGCCGTCAGTATTTCAATGTAGGGAACTTTGCAGCAAATTGCTACACAGCTCCCACAAACAGTATTTAAATAAAATGATCAGATGAGCTATTTTAGTGCCATAGTTTTTATCATAAAGGAAGTTCTGATGGATAAATGTTACCTTGGTTTCACATTATATCAGAAAACTGAGACCTCAGGCACTGCAGTCCCTCAGTACTGCCCTGGAATCTCTGGTAACCGTCAGAATCACACAGGAAAGAGACCCTTCCATCCAACCAGTTCACACCGACCATGTTCCCAAAATAAACTAGTCCCACCTGTCTGCGCTTGACTCATAACCCACCAAACCTTTCCTAATCATGTACTTATCCAAAGGTCTTTTAAACGTTGTAATTGTACCTGCATCCACCACTTTTTCTGCAAGTTCACTCCACGTGAACCACCTTGTGTAAAAACAAGTTGCCCCTCCTGCCCTTTTTATATCTTTCTCCTCTCACCTTAAAAATGTGCCCCCTAACTTTTGAACTCCCCCACCCTTGGGAAAAGACCCTTGTTATTCACCCTATCGGTGCCCCTCCTGATTTTACAAACCTTGACTTGCCAACTTTAAGGGTACTTAAGCGGTCATTGGATAAACATTTGGATCAGAGTGGATGTTCTATGAATAAGGTCACCCCTCAGCCACATATGTTCCAGTGAAAAGAGTCCCAGCCTATCCAGCCTCTCTTTTTAACTCAAACCTTCCATTCCTGGCACCATCCTGGTAAATCTTTTCTGAACCCTCTCCAGTTTAGTAATATCCTAGCTGAAAATGTGTTGCTGGAAAAGCGCAGCAGGTCAGGCAGCATCCAGGGCACAGGAGAATCGACATAAGCCCTTCTTCAGGAATGAGGAAAGTTTGTCCAGCAGGCTAAGATAAAAGGTAGGGAGGAGGGACTTCGGGAAGGGGCGTCGGAAATGTGATAGGTGGAAAGAGGTCAAGGTGAGGGTGACAGGTCAGACTGGGGTGGGGGCGGAGAGGTCAGGAAGAAGATTGCAGGTTAGGAAGGCGGTGCTGAATTCGATGGATTTGACTGAGACAAGGTGGGGGGAGGGGAAATGAGGAAACTGGTGAAATCCGAGTTCATCCCTTGTGGTTGGAGGGTTCCTAGGCGGAAGATGAGGCGCTCTTCCTCCAAACGTCGTTTTGTTGTGGTCTGGCGATGGAGGAGTCCAAAGACCTGCATATCCTTGGTGGAGTGGGAGGGGGAGTTGAAATGTTGAGCCACAGGGTGGTTGGGTTGGTTGGTCCGGGTGTCCCAGAGGTGTCCTCTGAAACGCTCCGCAAGTAGCCGGCCTGTCTCCCCAATATAGAGGAGGCCACATCGGGTGCAGAGGATGCAATAGATGATGTGTGTGGAGGTGCAGGTGAATCTGTGGCGGATATGGAAGTTTCCTTTGGGGCCTTGGAGGGAGGTGAGGGGGGAGGTGTGGGCGCAAGTCTTGCACCTCCTGCGGTTGCAGGGGAAGGTGCCGGGAGTGGAGGTTGGGTTAGTGGGGGGTGTGGATCTGACGAGGGAGTCACGGAGGGAGTGGTCTTTACGGAATGCTGATAAGGGAGGGGAGGGAAATATATCCTTGGTGGTGGGGTCCGTTTGGAGGTGGCGGAAATGACGGCGGATGATGCACTGTACATGGAGATTGGTGGGGTGGTAGGTGAGGACCAGTGGGGTTCTGTCCTGGTGGCGGTTGGAGGGGCGGGGCTCAAGGGCGGAGGAGCGGGAAGTGAAAGAGATGCGGTGGAGGGCATCGTCGACCACGTCGGGGGGGGAAATTGCGGTCCTTGAAGAAGGAGGCCATCTGGGTTGTGCGTTTTTGGAACTGGTCCTCCTGGGAGCAGATGCGGCGGAGTCGAAGGAATTGGGAGAATGGGATGGCGTTTTTACAGGGGGCAGGGTGGGAGGAGGTGTAGTCCAGGTAGCTGTGGGAGTCGGTCGGTTTGTAGTAGATGTCCGTGTTGATTTGGTCGCCCGAGATAGAAATAGAAAGGTCGAGGAAGGGGAGGGAGGAATCTGAGACTGTCCAGGTGAATTTGAGGTCGGGGTGGAAGGTGTTGGTGAAGTGGATGAAACGCTACTTGCGGAGCGTTTCAGAGAACACCTCTGGGACACCCGGACCAACCAACCCAACCACCCTGTGGCTCAACATTTCAACTCCCCCTCCCACTCCACCAAGGATATGCAGGTCTTTGGACTCCTCCATCGCCAGACCACAACAAAACGACGGTTGGAGGAAGAGCACCTCATCTTCTGCCTAGGAAACCTCCAACCACAAGGGATGAACTCGGATTTCACCAGTTTCCTCATTTCCCCTCCCCCCACCTTGTCTCAGTCAAATCCATCGAATTCAGCATCGCCTTCCTAACCTGCAATCTTCTTCCTGACCTCTCCGCCCCCACCCCAGTCTGACCTATCACCCTCACCTTGATCTCTTTCCACCTATCACATTTCCGACGCCCCTCCCCCAAGTCCCTCCTCCCTACCTTTTATCTTAGCCTGCTGGACACACTTTCCTCAATCCTGAAGAAGGGCTTATGCCCGAAACGTCGATTCTCCTGTTCCCTGGATGCTGCCTGACCTGCTGTGCTTTTCCAGCAACACATTTTCAGCTCTGATCCCCAGCATCTGCAGACCTCACTTTCTCCTTAGTAATATCCTACTAAAACAGGGCAGGCAGAAGTGCACACAGTACTCTAGAAGAGGCCTCACCCACATTCTGTGCAATGCCAACATGACGTCCCAGCTGCTGTACTCAAACCTCTGAGCAATGGAGACAAGAGTGCTAAATGCCTCCTTAACGACCCTAATCTACCTGTGACTCAAGTTTCAAAGAACTGTATACCTGAAGTCTTTCAACTTTAAATGGAGGAAGTGGCAAAGACATGTGTAAAGTCATAAATAGATTTGCAATGCAAATCATTCAGGAACCTTAAGCAACGATATGACGGCACGACGATAGGGATACGACAGTGCAGCTACGTATACTGCGCTCATGATAACACACAAAGATGAGAAGGTCTGATACTCACACTGGGCGTAAGGAACAAGTTGAGGTGTTTATGGAGGAGGGCCTGATTCTGCGGATTTCCCGCACAGAAATTCTGCACAAAGCCATGGGCCAGGTTCATGATTTCGTTCATTTTGCTGTCCGTCTGCAGTCAAAAACGACATAAAATGGAAACGGGTGAGAATAAGGCCATCTCCTTTCCCCTTCACTGAAAGCCTATGCTGCCTGTTGAGTTACCTTCTCGTAGGGGATTTGGAGAAGGTCTAGCACGGCGGCGTGGGCTCCCATGTTCTTCAGCAAGCGTTGCTGCTGACTCCTGCTCCGCCTCATGCTCTGGACACACAGTTTACTGAGCCGGATCAAGATCTGGAAAAAGGAGAAACGCAGTGCCTGAGTGGTACTCAGTGTCCCGCAGACTGTCACAGCAACTACCACACATCACGTCAGCAAGTCTATTAAAGATCTCTCGCTCCAAGGCCTGACCAGATTACTCCCAGCTTTTCAAAGACCATAGATTACTCAGATCGGCAACACAGGCTGAGAATCACAGCATCATAGAGGGGTCACCCTGCAGAAGAGGCCATTTGGCCCATCATGTCACGACTGGCTTGTTAAATGTGCATCATGACTTACTGCCAATCACCTGACGTTTCTTCAAACCCTTGCAGACTGTTGCTATCCAAATAACCAGCCAGCGCCCCCTTGAATGTTTCTATTGGACCAGCCTCCACCATACTGCCAGGCAGTGCATTCCAGATCCTGACTACTCATTACGTGAGAAAAGGGTTTCCCACCCCCGCCACCTTGCTTCTTTTGCAGATCACTTTAAAGCCTGTGGTTCTTGATCCGTAATGATCAGGAACAATGTCTCCCTGGCCACCCTATTCAGGCCACTCATGATTTTGAAAAACAATCTATCAAGTGTCCCCTCAGCTGCCTTCTCTCCGTGGTAAACAGTCCCAACCTCTTCAATCTATCTTAACAGACAATCAACTTTTCAATGTATAATTTCAGATACATCACATTGTAAATTTTTTGCTATAAATTCTGTGTTACGATCGAGCCCTCCACTATCACCTGATGAAGGAGCGTCGCTCCGAAGGCTAGTGTGCTTCCAATTAAACCTGTTGGACTATAACCTGGTGTTGTGTGATTTTTAACAATCTATCCTCATCACTGAAGTTTCTCATTCCTGGAGCTGTTCTCACAAACTGCTCTGCTCACTGTCCAGTGCATTCACAGGTTTCCAATAATGTGGCACTCACCGCTTAAAACAAATACTCCAGCTGAGATCTAATAAGTGCCTTATATAGGTTTAACAACAGTCACCCCCTGCTCTTGTAGAAGTGACATTTATTTTAAAAATTTGTTAATTGGATGTGGACATCACTGGCTGGGCCAGCATTTATTGCCTGTTCCTATCTGCCCGTTGCTCAGAGGCAGGCACAGGAATTCCTTGAGGCCTGGCATTCCAACCGGAACTCCATTAACAAACACATCGATTTGGACTCCATCCTCCACCCTCTGAGAAGAGCAACTAGAAATAACATCACCCACCTTAAGAAACCAAGACCCATAAACAGAAAGCGGGACATAACACCAGCACTTCACCGATGATGTTACCTAGCATGGTGACGAAACATCTGAGAACAAACCTTCCAGCTCACCGAGCAAACTTACATTCAGAACCTCAACCTACAAATCTTCTTAAAAATCACTGTCTGTCTCTTGATCTGAATGGCTTATTAGGACCACTGCAGAGTGCAGTTAAGACCCCAAATGTAATGGGGTCTGGAGTCATGTGTAGGCCGCACCAGGTAAGGATGGCAGATTTCCTCCCCTAAAGGACATCAGTGAACCAGATGGGATGTCACAACAATCAACATGGTTGCCATTAGGTCAGTTTTATGATTCAAGGCCTTTACTGAATTCAGTTTTCACAATCTGCTGCAGTGGGTGTCGAACCCTTGTGTCCAGAACAATAAACTGGAGTTTGGGATTACCAGTCCAGTAACTTGCCTTGACAGAGACTGACAAAACATTGACTAGCCTGGATGGCAGCCTTGTTGATAGTCCAGTACAGAATGGGAAATAGGAGTTGACACAGGAGTTGAATAGACTAGGTATTAAGTACTTGGTGTCTTTCAGGAGCAATCAGTGTGTGGGGAATGGGCGATTGCTGGTGTGGGGTGTTACAGTGGGGTCAAGGCTATCACAGACTGCACACAAAGGCACTGACAGCAGAGCTGGAGCTTGCTTGACTACAGCAAGCGAGCTGGCTCAATTACATTTTTCAAACGCAGCGGGTTTTGACTTTGTGGTCGGTTGGGAGCTGGGTTGATAGAAAGCGAGGACTGCAGATGCTGGAGAGTCAGAGTGGAAAAGTGTGGTACTGGAAAAGCAGGTCAGACAGCAGCCCAGGAGCAGGAGAGTCCCAAACTCCAGTTTATTGTTCTGGGCAGAAGGGTTCGAAACCCACTGCGGCAGATTGTGAAATCTGAATTCAGTAAAGACCTTGAATCATAAAACTGACCTAATGGCAACCATGTTGATTGTTGTGACATCCCATCTGGTTAACTAATGTCCTTTAGGGAAGGAAATCTGCCATCCTTACCTGGTCCGGTCTACATGTGACTCCAGACCCCATTACATTTGGGGTCTTAACTGCGCTCTGCAGTGGTCCTAATAAGCCATTCAGATCAAGAGACAGTGATTTTTGGATAGTTTTGGGCATAAGCCCTTCATCAGGAATTTGGCGGAGGGAAGGAAGGGAGCTGAGAGGTAAGTGGGAGGATGGGGGTGGGGGTGAGGTACCTGGGAAGGCGATATGTAGATGCGGTGGGGGTGGGTGAGTGATGGTGATAGGTCAGAGAGGACGGTGGAGCGGATAGGTGGGAAGGAAGATGGACACGTAGGACAGTTCAAGATGGCACCGATCGTTGCTTTTGCACAGTACAGGAAGTAAGTGCTTTAACAGCAAACAAATGGCACACATGATGGGAGGTAACTGCCAGAACAAAACACACAGAAATCTTAGAATCCTAGAATCCCTACAGTTTGGAAAGAGCCATTTGGCCCATAGACTCTGCACTAACCTGCTGATGAGCATCCCACCCAGACCCAGCCCCTGACCCTATCCCCATAACACCACATTCACCATGGAATCCCCCTAACCTGAACACCTTTGGACTGCAATTTCACAGAGATTTCCTCCCTTATCAGAGTCGGATGTCACTCAGTCTTTCTGGAATCTCCCAGGATGTTATGTAAGTGCAGAGGGCCGTTGGCAGCATAATTCTCTGGACATTATCACATAAGGACCAGTTGTTTTTAATCCTGCTCATCATTGTCATATGTTACTGGGCCATACCAAGCAACAGAAAAAACAAGTTCAGCAGGTCAAGCAGTATCCGTGGAGGGAGTTAACACTCTGTTCCCTAAAACGCTTGAAATGATCTGATCTGCCTGCACTCCAGGCAAAACAAAACTTTTCACTGCTACCTAGGTACATGTGACAATAATAAATCAAATCAAAACGGGTCAGGTCAATGTCTCTCAACAAACTGATATAAAGGTCAGTGTTACCGATGGGATACAGCAGGAAGGACAAGGAATAGGAATAGGGAAGGAGAAACACAACAGAGCAATAATAAGGAAAAACAGCTGATCTCAAGTGATGGAACTCGACGTTATGGAGGCTGTGGTACCGAGTGCTGGAGAAGCTGGCTTAACCCTTTGTAGACAGATTCATCGGATGAATCAAATCACCTAGACTCGAAACGTTAGCTTGCTCTCTCTCCACGGATGTTGTCTAACCCGCTGTGATCTCCAGCATTTGTTATTTTTAAGACTGTTTCCAATGTATTTCATGATTTGGAGATGCCGGTGTTGGACTGGGGTGGACAAAGTTAAAAATCACCCAACACCAGGTTATAGTCCAACAGGTTTAATTGGAAGCACTAGCTTTCGGAGCGACACTCCTTCATCAGGTATTCTCCACAACCACCTGATGAAGGAGCGACACTTCGAAAGCTGGTGCTTCCAATTAAATCTGTTGGACTATAACCTGGTGTTGGGTGATTTTTTAACTCCGATGTATTTGTCCCACTGTCATTTGCTGCATGGCACTGAATCAGTCTTCCTGTCCATGTATATAAACATTTTAGGTTTAGTTTAAAAAAATAGTCTGATCCTGGCATTTTAGATACAATGCAGCAGTTAGTTCCTGGCACCTTGTATATAGGGGTTTAGATTCAAGGAATGCATGGCCTTCTTCTGGAAACTTCTGGAAAATGATCCAATGCCCTCAAATACCAGCACACAGCGCTTTTACAAGAGGGGACGGGTGATCTGGAGAGCTACCCTGGGAGTTGTATTTTGATTTTTGTGCAGTTACCAAGTAATACAGATGCCAAGATTTACGCACCTCTTTCACAACCCTGTAGTTGTTGCTGCTGTTGCTGTCAATTTGTGGTTTCTTGTTGCCATCTTGCACAGGGCTCAGAATTCCAGGATCCTTCAAAAACGGAAACAGGAAAAGGAAAATTAGAGACAGGAGTTATTACACCAAGAAAGATTAAATGTTAAATCTACTGCCTCAGGAAAATTACATTTTTTTCTATTAACCAGGAGTCCAACAGGATCTTGATCAGATGAGCCAATGGGCTGAGGAGCAGCAGATAGAGCTTAGTTCAGATAAATGCGAGGTGTTGCATTTTGGTATGACAAACTAGGGCTTAATAGTTGGGTACCGGGTAAAGAGACCAAGGGGTAGCTCTTTGGAAGTGGTGCTGCAGGTAAACAGGGTGAAGAAGAAAGTCTTGATACACCTGCCCTTATTGGTCAGAGCACTGAGTAAAGGAGTTGGGATGTTGTGTTGTGGCTGCACTGGACATTGGTAAGGCCACTTGGAGGGACTGGGTACTAATCTGGTTACCACGCTATAGGTAGGATACGATTAAATTGGAAAGGGCCCAGAAATGATTCACAAGGATGTTACTGGGTTTGAATTATAAGACGAGGTTGGATTGTCCTGGGACTTTTTCCCTTTGGAGTTTGCGAGGTTGAGGGGGTGACCTTATAGAAGTTTGCAAGTTCATGGGGGGGGTGGGGCATAGATAAAGGGGAGCGGTCAAGGTCTTTTCCATAGGGTAGAGGAGTTCAAACCTACAGGGCATGGATTTAAGGTGAGGGGGGAAAAGATTTAAAAAGGGACTAGAGGGACACTCCCCAGCATCTGGGAGCTACTTCTCTGGAAAAAGTGACATGTACATGTTTTTTTCTCAAAAAACAGAAAACACACTGGAATGACGTTTATAGCAATGACTGAGGGGCAAAGCATGGTCCCCACTCCACCTCTCAGAGCAGTTTGATGGGGGACTAGATGACTATCAACAATGGAACTAAGAGGCGTCAAGCAGACAGGATGTGGTGCACATTTCAGTTCAGAAAGCATCAAGCAGGGGGCACAATTCTGGCTACACCGTGTCATTCATTCATGAGAGGAGGGCATTGCTGGCTGGACCAGCATCTCTTGCCCATCCCTAATTGCCCAGAGGACAGTTAAGAGTCAACCACATTGCTGTGGGTCTGGAATCACATGGTGGCCAGACGCCTTCCTGAGAGAACATT
The DNA here is from genome assembly GCF_037043375.1 of Chiloscyllium plagiosum. Taxonomy (NCBI): domain Eukaryota; kingdom Metazoa; phylum Chordata; class Chondrichthyes; order Orectolobiformes; family Hemiscylliidae; genus Chiloscyllium; species Chiloscyllium plagiosum. The sequence continues at coordinate 56,542,778 of NW_028270161.1, forward strand.
AGTGACCCAGATGGGTTTTTCCAATAATTGGCAATGGATTCACTGTCATCATTAGATTCTTAATTCCAGATTTTTAAAAAAATTAATTAAAATTCCACCCTTGGCAATGATGCGATTCAAACTCTGGTCCTTGGAACATTATTTGGGATCTCTACATTAACAGCCCAGTGATAATACCACCACTCCATTGCCATCCCATGAAGTCCAAACTTCTCCCTCAGACACGCCCACTGGAAAAGTGTTTCTTTTTCTCACTCCATTTTGTCTGCGAATTGCTTAACTCAAAAATTTGAGACACTCTAATCTTTCAAGGAACATGGGAGTCACCGGCTGGGCCAACCCAAATTACCCAGAAGGCAGTGGTGAGCTGCCTTCTTGAACCGCTGCAGTCCCTGGGCAATTAGTAGAAGTGCTTCTGAAACGAATGCACCAGCACCAGTTGATGACGACAGACAATTAATTGCCAAACCTTGTTTGCATGTTAAACCAGAGGGGCTGCTCTGATTGGTCAGGGGATTACATTGAGAACTGAACCAGCGAATGGCTATTTGACAAAGAGTCAGTTAGACTCGAAACGTCAGCTCTTTTCCCTCTTTACAGATGCTGCCAGACCTGCTGAGATTTTCCAGCATTTTCTCTTTTGGTGGCAGCGAATGGCTATTTTGTTGACTTGAAACAGGTGTAGAGCAAAGGAAACAACGACTGTGTTAACAGGTGTAGCTTCGAGGTCAGGAAAGCAGACTGCAGTGTAAGCCTGACTGACAATCACAAGGAGGTTGCATAACTACCCACACACTGGGGGTTATTGAGCAAATGCTGTCCATTTGATGATCACATCAACCGTTGGATATTGTGTTGTGTCTTTTACAAGGGCAGGCTGGTTAGGTGCTTTCAATAGCTTGAAGTCTCCCTGAAGACCTGAAAAATGAGTCCAATTGATATGAACTTGCACTGGTAATGAATTAATCCTAGAGAGATGTGCCAATTGTGGGGTCAGGGGCTTGTTTCCAGAACAATTTGTTCCTTGAGGTGAAGGACCAAAGGTATAAGTTAGGCTTATCACCTACAGATAGTTTATATCTTTGTCAGCATTCATGCTGAAAGGTTCAAGTCTTCCATTAGTGCAAAGATCATCGAAGCATAGTGTGAGCTTAACGTTTTTAAGACATTTTGCGCTGGTGACACCAATTTGAGGTAAATCACATTGGAAAACCAGGACCCAAGGGGAAAGCCCAGGGGTTTAACCTCCACACACCTCAGCTTTCGCATCATCTGCTCCTTCAGTTTGGGTCTCACTGCTGCCGTAACTTCCTCGCTTTTCCACCCAGAGTTCGGATTTCTCCACCGTTAACCGCAGCAAGTCCAGGTCTGCTTTAATTTGCTTGTAATTGTCCACATCCTGAGAGGAGACCAGCAACTGGACCTGGAACATGAGCAAGAGGGGAAAGAAAACCCAACAGTCATGTACGGGAGCTGGTTAAAATCCCCATTTCTTTATATTTTGAAGAAAAAGGGAAAGGGCAGCTTTTGCACAGTGAAGCGTTCCTGGACAGTTACAAATCTTCCACCCTCCACACACATGAATCCAACCAAATTTCAGTTGAATCCACACCAGGGACTTTGGTGACACCATCCTGTCACCCCTCACAATCTCATCCTCAAGTTCAAACCTCTCCT